>NC_134234.1:262281123-262584153 GCF_965152275.1 Natator depressus
GAAACCTGGCACTGGGTGCCATTCTTTTCGATACCTATTCACTTTTGTCTGGATTATCTTTGAAACACGGATTTCATTAAAGTCTCCTGAGAGAGCTTTTTGCATTACAGAATTAACTGATTTATTTTTCAGTCTAGAATGAAACTTTGTATGGGTAATTGATCTGTGTATGGCTTGCCCAGGCTGAGCCACATGGATTACCTGCCACTTGTCAAAGGAAAACAACAAAGAGAGTGTGCCGCTAAACATGTTGAAGTAAATGACTAGACTTTCACTTTCACAGCTAATGTGTATGTTGGCTTTGATTTTCAGCTTGGCCTTAACAAGGATTCTTTTGTTGCACCTGCAATTTTGCAGGCACAGTTTATGTGTCTGAAAAATATCTGGGGGTTGTGGTGGATAATGAGCTGAATATGAGCTCCTAGTGTGATGTTGTGACCCAAAGAGCTAATGCGATCCTACAATGCATAAAGAGGAGAATCTCAAGTAAGAGTAGAGAGGTTATTTTACCTCTTTATTTGGTACCGGGCAACCTCTTCTGAAATAGTGTGTCCAGTTCTAGTCCCCACAATTCAAGAAGGATTTTGATAAATTGGAGAGGGTTCAGAGAAGAACCACAAGAATAATTAAAGGATTAGAAATCCGGCCTTATAGTGATAGACACAAGGGGCTCAATCTATTTAACTTAACAAATGTAAAGTTAAGGGATGACTGATTAGAGTCTGTAAGTAAATAAACACATGGACAACAAATGTTTGATAATGGGCTCTTCAGTCTAGCAGAGAAATGTGTAACACAATCCAATGGCTGGAAGTTGTAGCTAGACAAATTCAGGCAGGTAATAAGGCATAATTTTTAACAATAAGAATAATTAACCATTGGAACAATTTACTAAGGATTGTGGTGGATTCTCCATCACTGACTATTTTTAAATCAAGCTTGAATGTTTCTTCTAAAAGATCTGCTCTAGGAATTATTATGGGGAAGTTCTGTGGCCTGTGTTATATACAGGAGCTCAGACTAGATGATCACAATGCTCCCTTCAAGCCTTAGAATCTATGATTGTCATTTAGATGCCTAAGTGCTTGATTTGTGATTGCAATCAGGCATGGTGCTTAGAAATCTAAAGAATAAACTCTGCCTGCTAATAATGTGGTATTTATGCTGTTCATGAAACTGCAGCTACCCCATATGGTATAACTTCCTTTGTAAATTCATTAGCTCTTGTTATTTACATACTGGATAATAGGATTAGAAAAGTAAGTGACTGAAATGCCCTCTTATAGAGACTCAAATCTATCCAAATGCTTAACATAGTGTATAACAGAAGACATGTCAGATAGTAAATTGACACTGCAGTTGATCTTATTCAAAAGGGAAGATCAGAGAAGATGTAGCTTTTCCCAAATGTCTGTCCCAACTGGGAGAGAAAATTTTGCAACTCGAGATCAGATTTCTTGGTATTTGGCTTAATGCAGTTGTAGAGTGAAATCCAGGCTCTAAAGAAAGCAGTAGGAGTTTTGAAATAAATGTTGGTTACAGTTTCTCCATATGTGCGTGGGTGTGCATGAACATGGGCAGGTGTGTGTATGTGGCAGGAGGGATGATGTTGAGATGAGGACAGGGAATTAAAAAGGAAAGGACATGAAGGAATTTGATTTTACTCATCTTGCAACTTTCCCAAAGTATATTTTAAAATTAAGTTTCAGGTAGCAAGAGAGACAATATATAACTAGTAATACGAACAAAACAATAGAACGTAGCCCATTCAGAATGCATCAACACTTAAAAGGCAGATCCTCAGCAATAGGTCAAAAGACACTATGGAATTTTGAGTGTGTGGCAGCAGGTCTGCACAGCTAGCTGGTGCGCAGCAGGCTATACAGCACTGTTGAGTTACAACCCAACTTGCTGCACACTAAGGCTCTGTGTGGACAAGACCTTAGAGTGATTAAAATTACTGCCTCTCAATGACCCACATGCTGAGTTTAGGTAGGGTGACCAGCTAGCAAGTGTGAAAAATCAGGAGACTTTTTGTTTTTCAGGGGGAGGTATAGTTGAGTATAAAAGACAAAGCCCCTAATATCAGGATGGTCCCGATAATTTCAGGACGTCTAAGCTTACAAGATACCTTTTCTAACTGCCAGCTCTGCAAACACAACTTGGGTTCTGCAAGTTAAGCTATTCTTTCCAACTCATGCATCACAACCAATAATAAAGGGTGTACAACTGGAACTTCGTTAGTAACACTGTCAATGATGCATGAGCGGGAACAGAACACAGCTCATTCCACCGTAACTGTGTTGGCTCGGAAGTACTAACAAGAGAACAAAGTAGGAGAAGTTATTTTTTGTCAGAAAAGAACACTGATATAGCTGAATATATATTGGAGCAAGAGCTGTTGATTAAAAATGTGGCATTTTCACATAATCACTTTTCTGAGCCTAATTGTATTTTAAGTTTCAGCTTTTAAAGGTTGTTCTCTACTCATCCTGTATTTCAAGCCTTTTACCTCACTTTGACATGGTCTTAATCTAATTTTGGTTTTACATTCAGGGATCAGCCAAGAGTCACTATATTATACTATACTGTGTATTCTTGTCATTTGTGATTTCTCATTGCATTCATTACTTTCAACAAGTCTTGAGCCAAGTCATTGCTGAGTACATGCAGCTTTCTCAATACACACTCCTAAACCTCTAAAGCCTTGTCCTCATTAGCACAAAGTTATAGCCATATTAAGAGAAACTACTTTAGAGAGTACTTACTATCCCTCCACAAACACATTCAGAACCCATAAAGTCAAAAAATAATAATATATTTATATAGTATCTTTGATTCAGAATGATCCCCAAATGGTTTTCAGACTTAAACTATACCTACTGGTAGCTATCAGTTCACACACATTAGTTGAAGGTAAAAATGAGCTGTCTTGCAACGAGTGCTTATTTTATACTTCTGCTGCACATCAACTGCCAGATGTTGCCCAAAAAATATCAGTTGCTGCTTAAGGCAGAAAATCAAGCACAATTAGGGGATGATTTGGTAACATTTTGACACGGATGGTGACCATGTTGAAGTTTTGAATCTGGCATGGAGCACTAAAGCACATAACACGAATGGTTAACAGAAAACAGAAATGCTGATACACAAAACCAGCCCTTTCTTTAACTGAAAGTGAACATCAACAGGCAGACTGAAACCCAAACATGCTGACTGATTTTTGAAAAATATCAGAAATTAGTTCATGGGCAATGCTCTACCTCCAGTGACTCTGAGGGGCATGCAGTATTTGCTTGTTGGCACATAGAGGACTGAAGGGTTTTTTTTGGTGTTTTACAACATTTTATTGATTTCATACGGAAACGGTAACCTACATATATAAAATAAAAATACAGGGCCTGATCCTACTATCCTAATTTACATGAGCAGACTGACTACTCATGCAAGATTCCTATTTATTTATATCAGCAAATTTAAAGTGACTTTTGTTATGCTATTTAGGTAAAATAGCTAGGGTTGCATTATTGGGCCTATTTATAGTATATAAACACAACCGGTGAGATTCTCACCCCCACTGCAGCCCCTTTTTGCCTGGTAAAAGTGCCAGAGTGATGAAGAGGGGCTCTAAAAGATCCTGATCCGTGAGGGAGAATTCTTGGTGCAGAAAACAGCCTAAAGGCTTCCTTCTGAATTTCCCCTTGCAAGTACAGGTGTAGGGCAGTGCTTGCCAAACTGTGAGTCACTGTTGCTTTGGGGAGCCCCAAAGGATTCATGGTGGAGCCACGAGTATCTGGGAAATTTTTTTAATCCATATGCTTGTTTTTTTCAAATTAAGAGACTATTAAACTAGACTTAAAAATCACCTGCATCTTATCTATGCATCTTACACTGTTGTTGCTATGGCAGCGGGGGGAGGGAAGAGGAGGATCTCTCTGTGCCCTTCACTCCTGCAGTGGGCCTTCTCCAGAGATGCTGCTGCTGGGGGCAGGATTCAGCAGGAAGGATCTTGGAGGAAAGCTCCCTGCTGGAGTGGAGGACAAAGAGAGGCTTGTAGTGCTGGTGGAACTAGCAGATAAGGAATGGGGACAGAGACTGAGTGGGGAGACTGGTGCATCTAATTTTTATAATGGAACATTTTTTACCAAATGCTAAGCCTACACGTAGCAAAGGTTTGGCTGAAGAAGAAGACGATTTTAAGAAAGTTAAACAGAAAAGGAAGAAAAGTAGATAATGCGATGACAGTTACATTATGTTGGATTTTCATGTCTCAATATTATTGCACAAAGTCCACAGCCACAATGTGTCATTTATTTTCAGGTGTTAGTAAATGAAAGTTTGAGGTCAGGGAAACTACAGAGGCATTTAGAAACCAAATACCAAGCATTCGTAAATAAGAGCTGTGATTTTTTCCACCAAATGAGAAGCATTAGCAAAAAAAAAAAAAAGTCATGTCTAAACAAGCAACTATTCCCCAGAAAGACTTAGAAGCATCTTATGTTGTGGCCATGCAGGTTACAAAATGCAAACAAGCACACACCATTGGAAAGACCCTTCTATTTCCAGCAGCAACAGACATGTGTAGAATTATGATTGGGGAACAAGCAGCCACAGCACTGAAAACCATTCCCATGCCAGAAGGACAGGACTGGTCGCCGTGGTGGGCCCTGGAAAAACAGGGGCAAGATCTAGGGAGAGACTGCGGGGAAGGCAGGACTTTTCTACAGAGGGAAACTCACAGTGGGAGCAAAGTAGGCTTCTGTGGGAGGGAGCCCTGAGATAAGGTTTTTAAGTAGAGAAGAGAAGACTTCGGTAGCCCAAGAGGGCAGAAGAATTATTCATTTGGACTTTTGTCTGGATTTGTTTATGCTACCCTGGAATGGGTCTGAATGTAGGTGACTTGGGTGGAGCCACAGAAAACCTAGGGCCCATGGCAGGCAGATTTCAGGAGGTGGCAACATCCCACACCGACGTAAGGGGGCACACCAAAGGTGAGTGAGCACTGCCGCAATTGGATTATAGAATTAAACAAACCATGTGATGGACAAGTCGCAAAATTGTCCAAATTTTAAAGACCCTCTTGAATCTAGTGTCCTGTGCCAGTAAAAAACAAACAAACCAAAAAACAGTATTTGGTTGTAGGGCGACACCACATTTTAAAATATGTACAAGGGAGCTGCCGTACTAAAATGTTTGCAACTCACAAGAGTAGGAGGCATACTGGGGATGTGGCTGAGGATGCAAGGGATGCACTGGGAATGGATACAATGCTTCAGAGCAGCACTGTGGCCCCTGGGCAGCAAGGGACAGGTTGCCCTAATTTAGACTGATCCTAGGGCTGTCTAATGGGTACTGCAGAGCAGCACAGAATTAGGAAGGTGCAAACGTAGTTTTAAGCCACCTTTGCTGAACTCAGTCCATGGGGAGGACAGCTAAGACTTTCACCCTTCAAAATTAACCAAATTCAATATACACATTTATCATCACGCAAATGTTTCTGAAGCTACATTTTCCCATTCATTTTATGAATGGCGTACTCAAAAATGTGGATAAAAGGATGTTAGTAAGCAAAAACAATTCTATACGCAGTAACTATAAGAACTATAATAAAGCTATAGAACTGTAATATAAGTTATGAGAACTATAATAAAAGAAAAAATAAACTGAGTTGAAATCAAATAGAATCTATTCTGAGTGACTAGGTATCATAAGCATCTTTTCATGTATCAGATATGCGTTGAGATAGAAGTACCTTCAATATATGAACACAAGCCTCTTAATTACTGTTTTTCCATTAATATTTTTCCAATTAGAATTCTCTGATAGGCCACACAAGATTCCCATACAGTAGTTATAGAAATCACTGAAACTGTATTGACAGACAAACTCAGTATTCTCATCTTTGAGCTGTCCATTAAATACAGGAACTTGAATTTTTTTTTTTGCATCCAGTTGTATAAACTGAACAATAGGGGGTGATAAGAATCCTGAGACCCAGATAACACAGCTATTCACATCATTTGTGAGACCATGTAAGATAAAATAGAAATCAATACGAGAAAGTTTGGTATCTGGCTGTTAAAAAAGATATAGTCTATCTCTGGAGTGGAAAGTCCTAAAAACATATGTTAGGCTTTTGCATTAAATACCTAGAATCTCTGTATATCACAGTCACAGATGTATTGGCTATGACCCAGGTCGAACTGGGACAAGACAGTAATGCGATCTCCAATTCAGTATACATTGAAAAAAATATTTATTTTAACATCACATAAAAATCAGCACCAGTGCTGCTCAGTGTGTAAGTTTAGCCATTTGTGAACTCATGACCACTCAGATTAATTACTGCTATCACAGCTCTGCCCTCTATATCTGAATCACTTTGGTATTTAAGGATTTATTTTTCATGCTAGTACCTCCTCACTGTTTATTGCTGAAGATAATAAGATTATGGTGGAATTTCCAAATGAGAGCCATGTAATATAGCTCAGGAACCTGTCTGAGGGGATGGTACACCTGGGCAAAATGTTTATAATCTTCATCAGGCAGGAACTGTCCAGATTTTGTCAGCTTCATGTTTCTGATATTGTGCCCTTCTTTTCTCTGCATTTGTGGTTTAACTTTTACATTTCATGCTATTTGTCTTACTGGTTCAAAAACTGCCTTCACAGGCTCTTGCATCATTTGCATTTGTCAGGGTAGCCAGTATCATATGCCATCCTTTCATTGCAGTGTTTCTGGTGAATTTGGTGTCAAAGTTGTAGCGTGAATAGCCCTTAAAGTTTACTTTTCAACACTTCATCTCAAATTGAAGAGGCTAAAGCAGACAGGACTAATATCAAAATCCCAAAGCAACATCACAAACAGTGAAGTGGCCAGATGAAAAACAATCAAGAGCCAAACAGAAAATTATTGAATAACCCATGTTCACCTTACTCTAAGATTCACAACTGATATACCTGCTGACTTTCAGCAGCCAGAACTGGAGACAGCTGGCTCTCACATCTTCTCCAGTTGTAAACTTAGCTCTCTTCCCACTGGAAGCAGGTTCATTATGTAATAGTAACGAGCACCAGTCAAAGCTGCTACTTATACATTCCAGCACTGAAACCCAGATTGGTCTGGAACTCTCATCAAAGGACAGACCCATGCAATTGAAATGACACACAATCAAGGCATTAACCAGTCATTCCACTGAGTTCAAACTTAGATATTATCTAAGGAGGTTGCTAATGTACAGAGAAAGCTACTGGTACTGTAATTCTACTTATTTCCTCTGATTGTAATTCAATTCAAGGACAAAATGATTAAATTAAACCCTAAGATACATATTTTATAAAGTTAAAGTCATATGTTCTAAAAGACTACACATTTAGATGTTAAAAGTATTTACTAGAGCTATGTAACAACCTCATTTTGATCATTCTGAAAACTAAATTTAGAGATGTCCAATTACTAATTCTAGCAAGAAGTCAAATTGGGTCAAACAATATTAATGAGAAATATAGCTGCATGTCAATGGCATAACAGAGAAATTGAAATGAATAGTGAGATGGCGGAACATTCAGAGAAAAACCTGTATTCTAGGCAGTAAAAGAGCAAATGCCAATAAAGGCACATTGACTTGAAAGAAGACAACTGTATAGCCACCAGAGAGAGAACATCAAAAGTTGATACCAAGTACCTTAAAGACAAATACTTCAAAAGTTTCCCATGCAAAATGCTGCATTTAAGGTCCATAATACAGAAAAGATAGTGCCTTCGTAGCTTTCACCGTTGGTCTCAGTACCATAATAAATCCAAAAGCCTGTTTCAAATTTCTCAAAATAAAACAGTTATTCAAAATAGAACTATTTGACAGACAGATCAACAGGCAGGATTAATTCCATGTTCATCTTCTGCTTTGATAAAACTTAATATGCTACAAAAATATTTTCACATGTTTGTTATTGACTTTATTTTATGAAAGATCAGATTTTGTGATCTGGGCTGAACAGCCACATACTTCTGTATTAGCTAATAACAAGTTAACATGATGTTGAATTTCCTCTGTGAAACAGGGGATTGTGAGTACAAGCAAGAAACCTATGTAATAAACACACTGTCATTAAACTACGGTTGTGACATGAAGGTTATTTCCAAGATACCTTGATGTAGTAGCTACTGGTAAATGTTGATGTTCTAATGGTAACCACTATACAATATCTACGTTCCATCAGAAAAAAATGTTAAAAGGAAGGCAGATAGGTATAAAATTTTCATTCCTTTCAAAGAGAAAGGCCTGCCATTTTCCCCCAGTTAGCATTCTGATAGGAAGTGTGCTGTTCAAGGGCATGTGCAGAAGAACTACAGGCATATGGTTGATAACATGCATTTTAAAAATCAGTGGGACAGTGTATAAAGACAGGTAGATAAACAGACACATGGTAGGTAGTTCAGGAAGGCCTTGAATCTATAAATCCTTGTATGGTATGATAATAGCAAACATTACACTTCAGTACAAGCGAGAGTACATGAGGCACAAGTAAGGTTAAGTACTAGTCATAGTCCTTCACACTGACTGGCACCGAGACTCAAGCCCCCTCCATGCACACTAACTTATTCATAAGTGTAAAAAGGAGTGGCGGATGGGCAGAAAATGTGCACATCTGAAGAGACATGTTTAAGTATGTTCCTCATGTTACTAAGCCACTTACCCATGTATGACGTTTATAAGATTTGCCCCTGCTAAAATAAATACAGTTGAAGGCTTGATAGTGTTCACTTATATGGTAGGGAAGAATTATTCCCTCAACTTCAGGGGTCACTGTATGAAATTCTATATTCTGTGTAATGCTAGAGATCAGACAAGATGATCTTAGTGTTTCATTCTGGCCTTAAAATCTATGGGTCTGATTCTCATTTACACTAGGACCCATTTACACTGCTCTGTATATTGACACCCACTTTAAGACCCCTTTCCTCTGCCAGGGCAGTGTAAAGAGGCCTTTGAACAGTGATACTCAGACCTCAATGGCTCAAGAACCAAATTAGAGATCAACATTACCCAAAAGAGCCAAAGTAGTGTGAATTCACTGTTTCATTTACTATATATCTATTATTCTCACAGCAAAATGACCAAGTATTCTACAATTGGTTAATAAAATAGTAAAAGCATCCTGATTGGTTAATAATTAAATCAGACAGTGGTTTGACATATCATGTCTTGCAAAGAGTCACAGAAAACACATTAAGGAGCCACTTGCGGCTCCTGAGCCTCAGTGTGAATATCACTGCCTTAGAGTAAATGAGAATCAGGCCCTACTAATCTATAGAGTTTTATATTTTAAAATTTTCATAAAAATTCTCTTACCTCTTTCTCCATTTGTAGTCCTTCTGCTCTGATATTTCTTTCAAATACCTCTCTCTTCTCTGTCTGTGCGCTGGATTTTCTGTACACCAGAATGTAGTCAATCCGGCATTTTCCATCCCTAAAATATAGCCCATTGGATTTGTTTTTATCAGGTACTCCCTGTGAAGAGCAAAAACAATTATCAAAGCATATTTGACTATCACCATTTGAACCTAAGGAGCTATAAATTTCAGTGAGATTCAATATAAAAGGCTTGACTGGTAAGCAATTAGGAGAAGTCTTTAAGTGCTTTGTGTGTGATGTTTCGTAAGATTGATAGCTTTGTCTAGCATCCCATACACAAATACTTCTGGATTTGATGGTCTCTGCTTAAGCAGAAGGGGTACTGACCTCCCAGATTCAAAACTAGTATGCCTCGTTAGGCAAGCTTTAAAGTCAGGAGGAAAGGGAGACAAAGGGAGATTTTATGTCACTTGAAGTCTGACAGGAACTTTTAACGTATAAAATTAAGTAAAGGATGGAGTTATTCTGAAACAAAAGCTGAAGACTAAGAGTTTAATGTACTAAAATATCCACATACAAACAAAGTAAAAGAATTGGAAGCATTTCAATGTGATGGTGATTATGACCCACTGTGTTGAGCATAACTCACCCCTGGCTGGCAGGTCCCCTGTATGGTAGCAACAGCTTCAGTAGCCCTCCACAGGTGGCAGAAGAGGACTGTGATGAGGCATCCGCCCACATTGGCATGCATGGAGTCTATAGAGCCCTAGGGAGGCTGCATGGGAAGCAGCCCATAGGAAGAGAGGCTGCAAGGAGCAGCCAATCTGGGCTCAGGAGGCCCATATAAGAAGAACCACAGGGCAGAGCAGGGGCAGTTACTCTCTGGAGCTCAAGGAGGGAGAACTGGGTGCCTTGCAGGTGGAAGGAAGCTAGCACCTTGGACAGAGCAGTAGTGGCAGGGACCTGGGGAGCAAAACGGAGCTGCTGGCTGCTGGGACTTGTGGGCTGGAGGCCCTGAGAAGAGGGTGAAGAATGTGCTGGGGCCATAGAGAAGTGGCCCAGGGAACTTAAGCAGCACTGGTGGAGAAGTTAAGGAGAGGCAGCAGGAAGCTGCTATCTACAGATCCTGGGCTGGGAACCAGAGTAATGGGCAGGCCCAGGTCCCTCCCACTTGCCTCTGGGGAAGTGGCTGGACTGTAGAACTCGGAGATACTTCTTCCCCGCCCCCAGCCCCGGAAGAGGGAAAACATGGATGGTGGCACGGCTGGAGGGCCGAGTCATGAAGAGGACACTGTGGGTCTGCAAGTGAGGATGACAACAGGAGAGGCACCACCAGGAGAGGGTGCAGCGGCTGAGAGAGCTAATCCCTGAAATGGCCAGCAGAAGGCACCATGCTGGTGAGTGACCCCCATGACAAAGACACAAAAGTTCTGTTTCCATCCCAGCATAGTCCCACTAGATTAACTTTAGAACACTATGGAACTAGTGAACATACCTTCTGACTGCATTTACCAGACTGGAAATAACTCACAGTCTATCTTTATCAACAGCTAAAGAAAACACTACTTCTTGACTATTACCTATAAATAATGGATCTGTTCAAGAATTTGCTACCCTTGCAACAAGCAAACAGATTTAACTTTTTTTTGCTTTAGTAAACAGAGATCAGCAGAGACTGATTCCTTTCCAAAAATCTAATAAACCAGGAAACCAGTCTCTTTTAAAGAGTCAGGTCAGTGTGGAGGAGAAGCTTGCCTTTTATCCCTCACACTTTTTACAACCATCTCTCTCTCTTTATATTATATAATACACACATTCACACACACACCCCATCGTCTGCAGTACCACCCCTGTCAGCTGGTAGGTTTATGTTTTCGTGTAGATGGGGTATGTTGCTCAAAGTGTGGAGGTTGTAAATGTGTTTTGAGGGATTTTTTTTTAAAAGAAATGTTAAAGTGCTTAGAGCCTGACATAAGCAGTGTTACACACTGAAATAACAAAACTCTTCAGCCATTGGAATGAGCAGAGAGAGTGGAGTGATGGAGAAGAGCTCGCAGGAGCTCTCCTGCTAACATTCCACGGCCAAACTGAAGAGACAATTGAGGTAGTTTCCTGTCTGTGATGAGTCACCCTCTATCTGGATACTGGCAAACCATCCCTGCCAGAAATAAACTAAACCCTGTGGCTGATTAAATTAAAAAAAACCTTCTTAAAAATCAAATATTCTGCCTTTCAAATGCACTGTCAGGCATTTTCAGACCATTTTCCCAGAGGAGAACTGTCTCCCATTTTAAATGGCGCAGTCTGAACGCTGTGCACGATCAATATAATAAATGTATCTTGCAGGCAAAAAAGGATAAATATTCCCAACAAGGGTGCTTGGTGTTTGCCTCCTTGGTTCTGGTTATGAGAAAGCATCTTAGTTTAAACGTGAAAGCAAATGAGAAGGTTCCACATGGCCCTTAGCCTTGGGACACTAGACTCGCTGCAGGCTAAAAGAGGGGAATTTTTGAAAGAACCGCTCATTAAAATATTGACTTCACAATGCCTGCCAGGTGCAGAGTTGGTACAGTATGTAAGGTTTGTCAAGTAAAAAAGAAGGCAAGAAAAATGTTTAAAAGCATTAGGAAATGATGAGAGACCATTTGTATCTATATTGTATATAGTACTGATAAATGACATCAGCAATACACTAGGGAAAGATTCTGCAGAGCATTAAATATGAAAATAATTCAGGAAAACATATTGCTTAACTTTCCCTATAAAACTGCGACTTTGGGGGGGTGGGGAGGGGAAAAAAAGCAAGGGGATATTTAAGTAAATGAAAGGTAAAGCAAAGTCTTTAAAAACAATGGGGCTGATTGTGGTCCCTTCTCCATTCCCTATATGCAGCCCTTGGGAGACCACTGTAAGTTAAAGTAGTACCTGGAAATACAAAGGGCACACAAGTGGCTCAAAGGCAAGCCACCTTTGTCCCCTCTCCCGCTGGGCTGTGGGTTCTGTGCTGCGTGTCCAGGAGGTACAGCACAGGATCTGCCCCAGTGATCTTATGTATATTATGGAGGTGTCCATAGTGACTCCATAGTACAGGTTAAATTCAGATTTATGTTTAAAGCCAGATTGAAGTTTCCTCTGTTTCCCATTTTAATGATTGAATTTAGTCTCTGACTCTGATGTAACTCCTCAGAATACAATTGGCTTTTCTTTAAATGTTTCTTAAGCAAACAGTCAGTATTTTGCCCCATTTTCCCTGGTGTATCTTTGGATTCTTCTGGTTACATAACCTCAGGTACACACACTCCGCATGCGCACATTCTGATAACACCTTTGACTTAGGCTTTTTTCTGAAATCTTAAAATTAAACTGAGAGTTATTGCTTTGATATTGGGGGTGGAGCAAAATCCAGTGCAGCAGCCATCTGCTTAGCAACGCAGGTTGCCAGGAATGCATCATTCCAGTGCACCAGTCACTGCACTGGTTCTGCAATTAATATAGAGTTCAATTCAAAGTCTCTGTTCTGATATTAAAAACCTACCTCTGAGACTGGCCCTAACTACCTGAGATATATCCCCTCTCCTTCTCCTAATATGACTGCTCATGACAATGGCATTCCCGCGGAAGTGTGAAACCGTCCCATCCAATTCAGGCCATTTTGGTTTTAAAAAAAAGACTAACACTTCTTGATGGAGTTTCTTGCTGTCTTGTCAGCCTCATTTATAACCTACACATTTATATAGCTGCAACTCATACATACAGAGACAAACACACAGAGTCTATATAGTATGTGTATCAAAGATATGCTCAAAATCTATGGCCCTCTAGTGTCAGAATGTTGGATCATATTAAAGAAGTTCTGTATTAAAATCACAAATGAGTTTGATTCCCCATAGTTTAAATTCCAGGGTATTACTAATTAAGAGGTCTCTTGGGTTTTGGTACTGTTTCTCTCCCTCTATGTGTGAAACTTGCAAGCTGCTAATTGTGTTAGTACATTCTAAGACAGAGTCTGTTCTCAAAGCAATTCACAGAGACTCAAAGCAATACTCTAACAACAGAAACAGCACCCAGAGACTCCTCGCCCTTTTGTTGTATTAACAATTGTGATTAAAATAGAGATAGAGGATGTATGTGGATGGATGCTTGGTGTGGATAATAACTGAATGATCAGGGAGGTGCCAGCCTAAGAATCCAGTGTCCATCGGCTGAAGAAGGCGTCAAGTGGAAATAACCAGAGGACCCCCGGAGGGCAGACTGGAATCCACCCAACAGCCTCAAGAATGGGAGAACCAAAGAACAAGATAACATCTAGCAGCACGGAGCCGTCAGGAATGTGCCATCTGCTGATTGATTCAGCAACAGCATGATGAAGCAATTCCCACAGACTGGCCTAGGAAGAAATTCCTATAAAAAGAGACTCTAAAAAGTGAGAACTTTGGGGTCTGATTCTGCAAACCAACTTCCAGGAGCATCAGATGAGCATCTGACAAGGCCCTGCTCCCTCCTCATGTCCAGGCCACCTGGCCAGTGGCTTGGCATGAGCAACTCTAAGGCTGGTAACTATGATGACAACCTTGCAGAACCTCTGTGTGTGTGTGTGTGTGTGTGTGTGAATGTGTGAATAAATATGAGATTGAATGGAATGTTATAGCTATAACTAACTGCTTACTATGATAACAACCTTGCAGAACCTGTGTGTGTGTGTGTGTGTGTGTTTGTATGAATGAATGAGTGAATAAAGATGAGATTGAATGGAATGTTACAGCTGTAACTAACTGCTTACTATGATTCTTTCTGTATTCACAATAAATGTGGTATTTTGCCTTTTTCCCTTTAATAAGATCCTGCTGGTTTTTAATTTATTGGTACAACAAGAATACACTTCATGGCGGTAATCACAGTAGAAAGTTGAATAGGACTTTAACAGAAATATGAGTAGGATGACAAGGGAATTTTAAAGCTGCTTACCTGCACTTCCTTTTAAAGAGCAGTCAATTCACCATGAGAAACGCTGAAGCACCTTTCACTTAAAAGCAGATTTGCTTTATCATATTTCCCATATCTTTTGGTCCTTCGCTTTTCATTACAAGGGACATTTGTATGAAAATAGGATCTTTGGGTCTAAAGAGCTCATCTGCTCTTGTTGCTTATTCCCACCTGAAATCATAATCCTCTGTATGTGACTTTATGTTTGGTAGCTGGAGAATAACTTGTAATGCCACTAAGGATTATGAGTATAGGAAAGAAGAATAAGCAGGAATATGTGCACTCAAGTACAGTTATGATCTGAAGAGGGACTATGTTTTGCATGTATATAGTTTTCCGTCACTACTTTTTAGGTTGTAAATTCTTTGGAGCAGGAGCTGCATCTTCTGATGTGTCTGTATAGGGCCTACCACATTTTTGGCAGTAGTGTAGTATAAATAATAATGACATAGGAAAAAACCTATGTTAAAATAATGCTATTTAGGCTGCAAAATCAAGCACTCAAAGATTAGGAAGTGACAGATCTATATCTTTGTCTGTGTAACTGTAGTGAAACCATTTGCAACTCATTTTGCATGCCCATTTTGTACATTGAATGAGGCCGGGATACTGTGGAAAAAATAGTATGTGATCATGTAATTAAAAATATAATGCATATGCCCAAGGTGGGGGGGTCAAGGGGTGAATTAAGGTTGAATGGGTGACCACTGCGAGTTGTAGGCGCTCAGATCATTTAAAAGTCAGGCCACTTATTTTTTTTTTCATGCCTAAATATGAATTATGGGGCCTAAGCTTTGTGCTCCCACTTTGAAAAATTTTGGCCTTACTTACTCCTATTCCACTGAAGATCTGACTAGTCCTCCCCTACTGGACACACCACTGGTGGTATAAGTGAAAAACTGCACTTGAGACAGATCTCTGGGAACAGAGTTGCTCAGCCCAGTGGATTGTGGCCTAATGCACAAACTGCCTGATCCTCAGCGCTCTGTCTAGTGGACCCCAGCCCTGAGGAAGCAAGAAGTCACTAAGAGGAAGTTAATGCTGCAAGCCGTGCATGGGAAGGGGGGGAATTGTATGCTGCAAAGCCACAACTCCCATCTCTGTACATACTACTTACCACCATTTTGCATGATCAGATTTGTTCTTCTCTGCACTACCCAGTGGATGGTGACATATGTCCCATGTCTGGTAGCCAGTGCTGTCTATCACAAATGCATGAGATCATTCCAGTCCCTGAGGATTAATGCAGTGACACATTGATAGGCCAGATGAACCAATAACACATTGGTGCAATCACTACTGGAATACTGTGTCCAGTTGTAGCATCAACCATTCGAGAAGGATGTTGATAAATCGGAGAGGGTTCACAGAAGGGCCCCAAGAATGATTAAGGGATTCTGAACCCAAAAGATTTTATATTTCCATGTTATGATTTTAGAGCAGAGGTCATTTTTAAGGGCCCACACACACGATCACAGGATTGGATAAGAGTGGGCCTGCAGTGAATAAGCCTTTCAAAAAATTACATTTATTCCCTGTATGGCTTAGTCTATTGGCTCTTACCTCTCCAACTGTTTCCAATCTGCTGGCATCATCTGAAGTACTGGTCAAATTACCATGGTGAAGAAGAGAGTCATTATCTTTGGAAGGGCTATTTACTTCTTCTAACTCATCAAAAAAAATGTTCACGTCCTTGGCTACTACAAGCAAAAACAAAACCAAAAATAGAGTTTCAAACTAAAGCTGAAAACAGGCACTGAAAATAATACATTATAATAACCAAATATTGTACTTTTGCTTGTTATGAGATAAACACCTTTTGGTTTAAAATTTTAAGGGGTTGTGGTTGTCAATGGTCGTATGATAGCACAATGATATTTTCACTAGCAGGCAACAAAGCTTTAGGAAAACTAATACTTTTATGATGCAAATTAAAAAAAAAAATCTGTCATAATAAAAGATATGCTAGCTAATTTCCTGGCTTCTCTTCAGATAATTGGTTTAAAGGCTTGCCTTTGGGATTACAGTGACCTCTGAAAATGTATTATAATAAAAAGGCAACATTTTTTAATATTCTCTGAAGTGTCCTGTTACATGTTGCAGAGATTCTCATAGGTATCATAGCCAGAGGGTTGAGAATGACCACAGTGCAATCTGTTCCACCTTGTATTTACCAATGTATCCACTGAGTACATTTCCCAGACCTGAAGAAAAGCTCTGTGTAAACTCAAAAGCTTGTCTCTGTCACCAACAGAAGTTGGTCCAAAAAAAGATATTACCTCACCCACCTTGTCTCTCAGTATATTGGTCTGTCTGATGCCACTGAGAGGGTTGTGAGAGAAGCAGTGATTTAAATCCACATATTATATCCAGTCTGAAGAGAGGTCAGGAAATCATTCTATTTGCATTACTGTATTGTTTCATCAGGACTGAAAATGACTGCACTGCACCTGAAGTGGGCAGGGAGAACATTGTCTGGGCTTGCCAGAGGAAGGAAGTAGTGCTTTATGGGAGGGATGGGGAAGGAGGTGAGTAACTACTGCAAAAAGGTGGGGAGTGGTCAGCTTTGCAGCACTGACTCAGCCCCTGGGAATGTGAGGGCAGAAGTCTTTACAAGGTGTAACCCTGGACATTGGAAGCCCATTCTCCATGGAGCAGGAAAGGCAGCACCCACTCTCCCTCCCCTCAAGGTGCTAAAGTCTGGTTGGGTTAGGACCTGCTGTGGGCATTGTGCTACTCGCTCCTTTGTAGGGTGGCTGGGAAGGAATTTTTCCCTCGCCACCATATTGGCTTTGGTGGAGTGGGGTTTTTTCGCCTCCTCCACAGCGGGTGTCAGGGAGGACCTATTATGGTGAGGAGAAAAGTGGTTAAGCTATATGTCTCAACTTGTTTTGTAAGTGTGGGGCAGATGTCCAGTGCAGGTACTCCATAGGGAAAGCATCCAGTGACCAGATAAATGGCCTGGTAATGGACTTGAAAAGGAGATGCTGGTTAATGGAATGGGGTGGAGGGGTTGGGGCTCCTATGATTGGTACAGCAGGGAGCCAACCCTCCCTTTCCTATAGCCTACCTTAACCCTCTTATGAGGGGTGGATGGATGGTAAGGTCCAAGCCACAGATTGGTTGGGGGACCTGGATGGAAAATGAAAGGGGCTGGTGGAAGCCTCAGGTCGTTATTTGAATGAACATGAATTTGCTTGCACTGTACACTTTTATCCAGCGGGTAGTCCCAGACATCTAATAATAAAGTTGTGGCCTGATTAAAATTAATATCAAGTATCTCCTGTCCTTCTTCTGGGATAGCTGGATAACCTCCCACCAGGTACCCCACGGTAAATGATATATCACACTTCTCATGATCATTTACAGTAAAACAAGGTCACAGAGGACTATCTATAGATGTACTAATAAAGGTGAAATGTCCTATACTACTTAAACTCTGAGGTTGTGCTGAGTGCTCATTGGCTGAGTGGCTGTGCAAGACTACTGAACACCAGTGTGTCATGAAAGGGGAAAGCCAGATGGGCTGATGTGGTGGGCACAGCTGGGGAGGAGAGGGGTAAGAAAGGAGAGGAACCAGGGGATCCATGTTTATGCTGATCTAATATCCAATGGCTTTATGTGGATAAGGAGATTTTACTGAAAACCTATCCAAAGGTTAAAGATTTATGCTCCTTTTTTGCAAGTATAAAACGAGAGCAGGTAGGTTTAGATGATAAATGCTGCATTTCAGACTAACAGCTTTGCATATAAAGCTACTTTTAAAAAATTCTAAAAACCAAACAAACCCAAACCCCCCGCCCAAACTTTTCTTCACATCAGATTGACTCCACTATGGAAACTAGAATAATATACCAAGACAAACTGCCTCATTTTGAATTGAAAAATCATAGCTTTTAGGGTCTTCAACTGCTCTTTCCATCTTGATGACATAACAATAAAGCTTTGCTATTAGGCAATTATCATGGCATTCTATGCCAGACTAGTAGCTACTGCATCTTGTGTACCAAGCTTATGGTTTAACAAATTAGGTAAAATATTGCATTATTCAGCTATACTTCTTCTGACCACACATAGGAATTATACAATGCTTAATTCACACTGAACACTTTGTCCTGTAATCATTTAGTTTTACATAGCACCCTCCACCCTCATAGATCCCAGATTGCTTTAGCAAGGATATTAGGTCCAATAGTCTTATCGAGCATCTTACTTACCCTACCTATATATCCGTTTATCACCACTATATCTGAATACCTTCCAAGGTTAAAACAATTTTTTTTTACAATCATACATATTATTAAAAAGAAAAAGAGTACTTGTGGCACCTTAGAGACTAACCAATTTATTTGAGCATAAGCTTTCGTGAGCTACAGCTCACTTCATCAGATGCATACTGTGGAAAATACAGATGATGTTTTTATACACACAGACCATGAAAAAATGGGTGATTATCACTACAAAAGGTTTTCTCTCCCCCCACCCCACTCTCCTGCTGGTAGTAGCTTATCTAAAGTGAACACTCTCCTTACAATGTGTATGATAATCAAGGTGCACCATTTCCAGCACAAATCCAGGTTTTCTCCCCCACCCCCCCCCAAACCCACTCTCTTGTTGGTAGTAGCTTATCTAAAGTGATCACTCTCCTTACAATGTGTATGATAATCAAGGTGGGCCATTTCCAGCACAAATCCAGGGTTTAACAAGAACATCTGAGGAACAGGGGGCGGGGAATGGGGTAGGAAAAAACAAGGGGAAATAGGTTACCTTGCATAATGACTTAGCCACTCCCAGTCTCTTTTCAAGCCTAAGTTAATTGTATCCAATTTGCAAATGAATTCCAGTTCAGCAGTCGCTCGCTGGACTCTGGTTTTGAAGTTTTTCTGTTGTAATATCGCAACTTTCATGTCTGTAATCGCGTTGCAAGGATAGGTTCCTGGGTTAGTGGTTCTGTTGTGTGGTATGTGGTTGTTGGTGAGTATTCGCTTCAGGTTGGGGGGCTGTCTGTAGGCAAGGACTGGCCTGTCTCCCAAGATTTGTGAGAGTGATGGGTCATCCTTCAGGATAGGTTGTAGATCCTTGATAATGTGTTGGAGAAGTCACCTACTACAGGACAGGCCTAACAAAGAAAATAACAGAATGCCACTAGCCGTCACCTTCAGCCCCCAACTAAAACCCCTCCAACGCATTATCAAGGATCTACAACCTATCCTGAAGGACGACCCATCACTCTCACAAATCTTGGGAGACAGGCCAGTCCTTGCCTACAGACAGCCCCCCAACCTGAAGCGAATACTCACCAACAACCACATACCACACAACAGAACCACTAACCCAGGAACCTATCCTTGCAACAAAGCCCGTTGCCAGCTGTGCCCACATATCTATTCAGGGGACACCATCACAGGGCCTAATAACATCAGCCACACTATCAGAGGCTCGTTCACCTGCACATCCACCAATGTGATATATGCCATCATGTGCCAGTAATGCCCCTCTGCCATGTACATTGGGCAAACTGGACAGTCTCTACGTAAAAGAATAAATGGACACAAATCAGATGTCAAGAATTGTAACATTCAAAAACCAGTCGGAGAACACTTCAATCTCTCTGGTCACTCGATTTCTGATCTCAAAGTGACTATCCTTCAACAAAAAAACTTCGAAAACAGACTCCAACGAGAGACTGCTGAATTGGAATTAATTTGCAAATTGGATACAATTACCTTAGGCTTGTATAGAGACTGGGAATGGTTGATTCATTATAAAAAGTAACCTATTTCCCCTTGTTTATTCCTTCCTCCCCCCCCGCACTGTTCCTTTTGTAGTGATAAACGCCCATTTTTTCATGGTCTGTGTGTATAAAAACATCTTCTGTATTTTCCACAGTATGCATCCGATGAAGTGAGCTGTAGCTCACGAAAGCTTATGCTCAAATAAATTGGTTAGTCTCTAAGGTGCCACAAGTACTCCTTTTCTTTTTGCGAATACAGACTAACACGGCTGTTACTCTGAAATCATACATATTATTAGTTTCTCTTCTTTTTCACCCCATGATAGTTATTTTTTATTATTCATTTATCCTACTTTTGTGAAAAGTGCCGGGGCATCTTTAGTGACAGGTGGTTAAGGATGTAGCTTTCCATCCAGAAGAGGGTGTCGTCCACCAACATAGTGCTCCAAAGCAACCTACTGCGGCACTAGTTCAATGCTGACTCAGCAGAAAAAGTTGCCCACTGCCTCACCACCAGTCTATATATTCAGCAACATAAAGGATGTTTTTTCCCTCCTGTCTGTAATCATAGTGGTGGAGTTTTTGAAGCAGGGTAAGAGTGCTGAGGCAAGATAATACATGCTATTCATATTCATGATATTATTTCTTCCACTTCAAGCAGGCTGCCTGAAAAAATTCTGCCTCCTTCAGTAATAATTTGGATGTTGATCACAATCTGTCTTTGCACATGTTAACTTGAGGAGGATCCATCACAATACTTAAAAATAAGAACTTTTGGGGCTGACAATCATTTTGAATTACCAGTAGCTCCACTGTACTGGAATGTTGAAGGAGATCCCTTAAAGACAGACCATGCTAGACTGTACTTTATCAATGCCTCATTATACTATCTCAAAGGAATATGAGACTGAGTTAGTGAGACTTTCCATGTGTTATCCAAAGTAAGTCTATCTTTCAGCAAGGGGAGATTAAAGAAGACATGCATGACTGATTTTGAAGGAGAGATTGTTGGAGCATAGCACACTAGAGAATTTACTCATGAGCTAACTGTTCATCCTTCCATGAAAATTGCCCCTGTAACACTGATGAGGTCATTGGGACATTGAATAATATGCTTCTTAAGTGCTAGTAATGTACAGAGTTGCAACCTGGATGGTTTCCAAACTGGTACACAGTTGGGTGGTTTAGATAGATAGTTAGCTACTTTTTTTAAAGACTGGTTTAAAACAGACTGGATGACTCAGAGGACTTGTAATGAAACACAATCTTATTTTGGGGTCACTTTGAAATCCAGCTCAGTGGCCTACGTGATATTAGTTTGCAATGTCTTTCAAAACAGTCTTCAGTAGAATATTCTCTGTCACAAAAAGCCATAATAATTGGTATCCTGGTTGGCAACCTAAGCAAAAGGGCTAAAGACAGAATAATTATAGATACTGAAGTCCCTTGTCATCTCTAGAGGTGTCTATGTCCCTCTTCAGGTTAGGGTATAAACATGCTGATTGAGAGAACATAGAGATCCTTACACTGCTATGGGCATGGTGTTTCTATTCTATGGATAAACTGAGTTTCAGTCTCCAATGCTGAATATGTGGCTCTAACATTTCTTAGAACGTTTTTTTCATAAGGCTTGTTGGATATCAAAAATGAAATTTCTCAAAAGAATGTTTAACAAAAAAGTTGGTTGTTTCCTCTCCCTGCTCCTCAATTTTAATAATGTTTGTGGTATTTTAAAGCCTTCTTTTGTACCCATCGCTCTGCTGCTAGTAGTAACTAGTTCATCCATTCCACTGAACCGAATCTGCATCCTTCCTGCACCATCAAACTTTCATTAGGGCACAAACAAGGTCCCGCCATTCCTATTTTCCCTGGGCCTCTCTCTGCATGTCCTCTGTATTGTGAAGGCACAAATTTTTTATCTCTAAGTACCAAGGAATTCTTTCAGCCAGCCCCTTTCACATGTTCCTCCAGCTGCCCCATGGCATACCTGGCATGGCAGACACCCTAGTTTCATTCTTAACACATGTCCCAAATGTTTCCATCTTCTTTTCTGGACCAGTACTTCAAAAAACTGCTTGTTGACAGACTAAGCACATGGTCGGTCATACAATGAATCCCATCCTAGCCTCAAGCACCAAGCCCCATCCTACACAGAGAAACAGTAAAGCTTCTGTGACATGCGAGTCAATTGAGCCAGTCATGGGTACACCCAATGTGATGCTTTGGGGTTCAACTCAAACCACTAAGGGGTTGTGTTACCGCCTGCCCTGCAACTCTGGATGCTTTAAATGCTATACTGCTCACAGCCCTGACACCAACAGCCAGCCTACAAGCATTCAGGTCACACCATGGCTTATACTGCCCAGTTACTAGTTGGAGCTTGTCCCCAGACCCCCCTCTCCAGTTCCAAATTTTCCCAAAACTGTCTGCCCTGCAGTGTCCTGCCCTCTCCTGGAACACTCACAGAGGGTAAATTTGTGGTTCCTTTAAAAAACCAGTAAACAGAAGCTCCTTAATTTAACTGGAGTTGACAAACATTGCATTTTAATCAAAGAACTGGACTGGTTTATAGTAAAAGTAAAACTAGTTTATTAAATTAAAAGTCATAGGTTTAGGTGATCTTGAGTATAAGGAATTAAAGTAGAAAGGATTACAAGCAGACAAGTAAAAATATGCATCTAAAACTAAAACCTGATTTAACAAACTAGACTCTCTGGTTCAAAGATGTGTTTCTCACCAAGTCTGTTTCCAGCATGGCTGACCAGACTCTCTGACACTTTCACAGATCTCTAAGTGCTCTGTTCCTTTGTTTTTTCAGGTGAAGGATGCCAAAATGTCTGTCTTCCTTTTTCCTCATATCTTCCCAAAGTTCATTGACCCTGCTTCAAGAGACAGGAAGGCTTGCTGGGGGTCCAGGTTCCACTCCCCCAGGAGATTAAGTGGTCATCTTTCCCCTCCTACTCTCCTGACAGCTTTGTTCATCTTGCATGTAAATGTACCGTCATTTTCTCTGCCTGATAACCAAGCTGGTCAGACAACCAAATACACATTCCTTTGTCTAGGGCACACTGGGCTTATGCATTGCTTGCCAAACACATTTTAAGAACATAATTCTAGCAAATCTTTAACTATTTGCACACCACACAATTATTTTTGGGACCAGCATGTTACTAGTTTGTATATGATACCTTACATGACACCTTTTAGATACAGATTATGACAGTGTGTTAGGTGTAGTGAGGATGTCAGGTCTGACAAGAATTGATTACTGTAGTGAACCACCAATGGGCCTCTGTGTCACATCCATCCAATCCCAGACCACCACATGGCAACATGTGAGAAAGCTCAGTCAGCAAACAAGTTAGAGTGCACCAATGACAAGTTAAAGTGGAAACATGATTTTTTGTGTGTGAAATTTCAGGAAATTTTTTTAAACTTATACCAAAATATTTCTAATAAACTGTCAAACATTAGGAAATTTCAAATAAATCCATATGTTTTTGTGAACCATTTCACTTTCTTCAGACCATCTTTTTTGACAAAAATATCTATTACTATTATTCAGCAATATTACATCATGGGGATTTTTAAAAATAGCCTTCACAACACTCAGGATCTTTAAGCATAAAAAGGGGAATGCTACTATCTATAATTTACCAGGAGTCACCCATAAATCTTGACCACGCATCAACTCTTCAGGTCTGGGAAGTCAGGAGTTTTGTTAAATACGCCACAGAATTCCTGCATTTTAGGTGCTCAAATTCATTCTATCTCCTTTGACTTTTCTTAACATTCTTGCAGTGCCTAAGAGTGCTGTCTTCTGGAGCTCATTGATTGTGATGTTAAATCCATACTTGCTACAGAGGCTTCAAAGCAGACACTTGGCAACCTCATTGTATCTCTTCATAAATTCTCCCCCAGCTATGCTGCTGCCGGTGCTCAACACATGCTCCACCATCTCTTCCTTTTTGGAACACAGTCTATAGTTTGGGGAGCAGTTTTGTCGGTCAATTCTGTTTCAAATGTAATTAAGCCTTAAGGGCTGTTCTTGTGCACTGATAATGAAGCCCTCTGTCTCTTTTGAGGTGTCCTTGTAAAGCCATAAATAAATCTTCGATCACTGATGCTTTCCAGCTCTTTACACCACTGTCCAATGTCCTCGCATTGATTTCTGCATAAAATTTTTCAAGTCTTTCTTTGGTGGTTTGCTTTCTCCTTTCCTTTATGGGAGCCATTGCTTGTTATTGTGAGCAGATGATGTTTTACTCTGGCTGATGCCTCATATTTTCATGTGTTATTCATCATTGGCAATTATTATTAATTATTATTTATATGAAATAGTAAAGCACCTAGGAGCCCTAGTCATGGCCAAGGATCCCGTTGTGATATGGAAAGATTCAAGCTCTGAGCAAGTCTGTTGGATACAATTTTACAATCTGCTTTCTGTACGGAGATCAGTCTACAATGTCCACAATCTGGACCCATTTTTCCATGATTCATTTTCAATTAAATAATCAGAAATTAAACAAGTCTTTCTTAGAAATCTACCTGGATGTTAGAAAATACTTCCAACTTAGAGAGGAAAAATTAGTAAATCAAAATAATTTAAAAAAATCCTTGGAAATCCATACCACAAGGTGCTTCCCCAACCTGCATACTTTCATCATATAGGAAATACTCTGAACAGCAACAGGTTTTTCTAGACTTTTCCCTTTGCAGCAGTGATAAAAGAAAGGTAAATATTTTGAAGCAAATCATCAGGGTCAATAGCTTAGAGGTCTCAAATCAGAGGTATACAATTGTCCAAGATATTTTTATAAACTGATTGCTTTCCTGTGGACAGCAAGTTCCCCCTTTCAATTTAATAACTAGGAAACTACACTTGAAGCCTTTGCTACTTTTAATCTTTTTTTCTAAAAGTTCTCCATTCTCCATTGCACATCTTCAATAGTACAGTATGGGGAATGGAGAAATTTTTTGAAAGAAGATTAAAAGAATAATATATTATAGTAAATACTTTAGAACACCTCTGTTTAGCACTCCAGCTTTAAGAAGATCTTGAGATTCTCGGCAGATTAATTTTGACAGAATAAAGGTGGTTCTGGGTAATTTGGCATGCTTCTTGTGAATTGCAGATGGTTCTGGCTGGTTTAAATGTTTTGTGTAGTTCAGATACTGTATGGCCCCTGTGATGCTGGCAGATCAGGTGCCAGCTCATGACAAGATCCCTACACCACAAATGCATGGCTGGAAACCAACTGGCTCACCTACATGTTAGTATTGTTAAAATAGTTATTAGATTTAGAGAGATTTGTTTAGTGTTTGGACTTTATGAAATGCTTGTGAGCTGCTGAATACATTAATCTCACTTACAATACCTGTATACCATGTAATAAGGTAATATTTACATGTTTTGCTCTGTACCTATAGATGTGTTTGTTATGAAACTTAGAAACCCGCACTGTCAGGAGAGAAGAAGTGTGAAATACCAGTTTATCACAAAAGGTGTCATCTCTTGTCAAACAAAAGAAGGCCTATAGACACTAGACAAGCCATTGTGGAACATCAGTGGACAAAAAACTTTGTTGATTGCTTCAGCAACACCGATGAAGAGGGTAGGTGCACAAACTCTCATCCCATCATGGCTTGAACTCTGGGGGAATGGAATCAAAATCCCTGTCAAGAAGAAATTCTTACCACTGTGTTGCTTGGAATTTGGAGAGGGTAATATTTCTAAGCATAAGCAAGGGATCCCCAAGCCGTTTAGCTTGGGTTAGCCTAAAAGACATATAGAGCTTGTACATTACAGCAGTTTCTATTACTTTTTGGAACCAAAGACTAACTCATTTGTGTGATTGTATGTTTACCTGCTTTAACCTTGTAAATAATCTCTTGCTTCTTTTTCCTAGTTATTAAATCTTTAGATTGTTTTTTATAGAGATTGGCTACAAGCATTGTCTTTGGTGAGCGATCTAAAGTACAATTGACCTGGAGTAAGTGACTGGTCCTTTGGGACTGGGAGAAACCTGAATACTATTGTCATTTTTGTTTTAAGGGACCATCTATCACAAAGATAGGCTTGCCTGGGTGGCAAAATAGACCGGAGTGCCCAAGGGGACTGTCTGTGACTCCATATTAAGACTATTATAGTGCTTGAGTTCACACTTGATACTGGGTTGGTGAAATCTAATTATAGAGCACACAACCAATGTGGGGTTTGTGCCCTTCTTCTTAATAGTCTGCCCTGAGGTTGGCACTTATGGGTCATGAGCCACTCCAGACAACATAACTGACCAATTTTGTAAGGTGTGGTTTTAGCATTTCCAGGTTCATTATAGGTAGTTATCTCTGGATTGTGTCTGACTGGCAAAGGGCAATTTCAGAGAGATTCTGAGTATAACCACGGACAAGAGCATATGGGAAATAATTAGTCTTAAGGCAGAATAAGCTGAAATCTTTCCTATTAAAAATATTGAGAATATATTTTGAGCTGGAGTTCATAAGTGGAGAATTCTGATAGGAAACATTAGAAATGGCTTGTAAGTCTTTAATATCTTTTGTACACTTTTTCTTACTTTGCGCTCTAAAGGAGAATAGCAGCACAAGATCAGCAGGATGGAAAATAAAGACAGAGCAGCTTTACACTAAAGTCTTTCTATTAAAAAATAAAATAAAAATTGAAAAATCCTGTTCAACAATCATACATGGCAATCTAGCAAACAGTGATGTCCCAGCCTACAAAAGTTAGACAGAATGAAAGAAAATGCCCAGGAAACTTACGTTAACAAACAAAAATGTGGTTGCTAAAAGCAGTGACAGCCATTCTAATGCTACTTCTGTTGCACAGCCTACATAAAATAAAAGTAGCAGACAAAGACCAATCAGGCCAACCAACCTAGCAAGAATGTTTAACTGTGCTATATCCAGGGCTGGATTTCCAATTAGGCACACTAGGCACAGGCCTAGGGGCGCCGGCGTTGTACGGGTACCTAAAAGTGGGTTAAAAGTTAAAAAGTTAATATATACGCAGTTAGTGGTTAGTGTGCTTATTTTAAAAATTATAAACATTCCAATGATGCAGGAGAACCTCAGAGTTATGGACACCTCAGGAATGGAGGTCGCCCATAACTCTGAAATGTCTGGTTTCAGAATGGTAGCCGTGTTAGTCTGTACCAGCAGAAAGAACGAGGAGTACTTGTGGCACCTTAGAGACTAACAAATTTATTTGAGCATAAGCTTTCATGGGCTAAAGCCCTCTTCATCAGATGTATGCAGTGGAAAATACAGTAGGAAGATATATATAAATACAGAGAACATGAAAAAATGGAGGTTGCCATACCAACTCGTAACGAGACCAATCAATTAAGTTCTATTTCCCCATGCTAATTTCCCCCTACTGTTACTCACACCTTCTTGTCAACTGTTTGAAATGGGCCATCCTGATTATCACTACAAAAGTTTTTTTTTGTCCTGCTGATAATAGCCCACCTTAATTGGTTGGTCTCGTTAAGAGTTGGTATGGCAACCCCCATTTTTTCATGTTCTCTGTATATATATATATATATATATATATCATAAGAATAAAAGAATGGCCATACTGGGTCAGACCAAAGGTCCATCCAGCCCAGTATCCTGTCTAACGACAGTGGCCAATGCCAGGTGCCCCAGAGGGAGTGAACTTAACAGGTAATGATCTAGTGATCTCTCTCCTGCCATCCATCTCCACCCTCTGACAAACAGAGGCTAGGGACACCATTCCTTACCCATCCTGGCTAATAACCATTAATGGACTTAACCCCCATGAATTTATCCAGTTCTCTTTTAAACTCTGTTATAGTCCTAGCCTTCACAACCTCCTCAGGCAAGGAGTTCCACAGGTTGACTGTGCGCTGAGTGAAGAAGAACTTCCTTTTATTTATTTTAAACCTGCTGCCCATTAATTTCATTTGGTGGCCCCTAGTTCTTATAATATGGGGACAAGTAAATAACTTTTCCTTATTCACTTTCTCCACACCACTCACGATTTTATATACCTCTATCATATCCCCCCCCAGTCTCCTCTTTTCCAAGCTGAAAAGTCCTAGCCTCTTTAATCTCTCTCGTATGAGACCCGTTCCAAACCCCTAATCATTTTAGTTGCCCTTTTCTGAACCTTTTCTAAGGCCAGTATATCTTTTTTGAGATGAGGGGACCACATCTGTACACAGTATTCAAGATGTGGGAGTACCATGGATTTATATAAGGGTAATAAGACATTCTCTGTCTTATTCTCCATCCCTTTTTTAACGATTCCTAACATCCCGTTTGCTTTTTTGACTGCCGCTGCACACTGCGTGGACGTCTTCAGAGAACTATCCACGATGACTCCAAGATCTTTCTCCTGATTAGTTGTAGCTAAATTAGCCCCCATCATATTGTATGTATAGTTGGGGTTATTTTTTCAATGTGCATTACTTTACATTTATCCACATTAAATTTCATTTGCCATTTTGTTGCCCAATCACTTAGTTTTGTGAGATCTTTTTGAAGTTCTACAGTCTGCTTTGGTCTTAACTATCTTGAGCAGTTTAGTATCATCTGCAAACTTTGCCACCTCACTGTTTACCCTTTTCTCCAGATCATTTATGAATAAGTTGAATAGGTCTGGTCCTAGGACTGACCCTTGGGGAACACCACTAGTTATCCCTCTCCATTCTGAAAATTTACCGTTTATTCCTACCCTTTGTTCCCTGTCTTTTAACCAGTTCTCAATCCATGAAAGAATCTTCCCTCTTTTCCCATGACAACTTAATTTACATAAGAGCCTTTGGAGAGGGACCTTGTCAAAGGCTTTCTGGAAATCTAAGTACACTATGTCCACTGTATCCCCCTTGTTCACATGTTTGTTGACCCCCTCAAAGAACTCTAATAGATGAGTAAGACACAATCTCCCTTTACAGAAACCATGTTGACTTTTGCACAACAATTTATGTTCTTCTATGTGTCTGACAATTTTATTCTTTACTATTGTTTCAACTAATATGCCCGGTACTGACATTAGACTTACCAGTCTGTAATTGTCAGGATCACCTCCAGAGCCCTTCTTAAATATTGGTGTTAGATTAGCTATCTTCCAGTCACTGGGTACAGTAGCTGATTTAAAGGACAGGTTACAAACCATAGTTAATAGTTCCACAATTTCACATTTGAGTTCTTTAAAAGCATGATCTGAGGTCTTCAGTAATGCAGCCGGAGGTCTATTACAAGAGGGGGTGGGTGAGGTTCTGTGGCCTGTCATGTGCAGGAGGTCAGGCTAGACTATCGCAATGGTCCCTTCTGTCCTTAAAGTCTATGAGGCTATGAATGTTTGAAGCCCTCAGGAATTAAGCTGCTGTCCCGCTGTAAGAAACTGTTAGAGAATCATAGACCGTCACATTTGTCAAATAGTGAATGCCATTTTAGGAAAGGAGCAGTTTGGTTTTAGAAATGGAAAAGGGGTTATTGATGGTATGTTTATTCCCAGACAGCTAGTTGAAAAGAAGGTGGAGGGAAATGTCAGGCATGGCTGGGCTTTCCTTGATTTGGAGAAAGAATCTGGCAAAGTACTTAGGTGAGGGCAGATACCGCTGTTACGACTCTATGGGGTACTGGAGGACCTTGTCCCGATGGTTAAGGATTTGTATGATGGTTCCATGACAAAAGTGGAGCTGTCCTTTGGTGGAACAAAGTGTTTTGAGGTGAAGGTTGGTCTCCACCAAGGATCAGAACTTAGTTCATTGCTATTCATACTTCTGCTGGCCCCAAAATGAATAAAGAAAACACTGAAGTCATATGGGTGACTTGTGCAGAACCAGAGATTTGTGGGAGTTGGTTAGTGGCAAAAGGAAAAGTCAGAGAACTACAAACAAAGCTGCTGAATTCAGGGAAGTCTAGTGCAAGATAAGTGGACTGATTTATGATAAACACAGGCCCAGACTACTTGAGGGAAACCTATACAAAACTATGATAAGACCAGCTCTTCTTTATGGATCAGAGTCTTGGGTGACCAAAGAGAGGCACTTGAGAAATCTTGAAACCATAGGCAGTCAGAGGATTGACATTGCTGGACCTCATGTGGAATGATGCCATCAGGAGTAAAACCAAGGTCTGCAGTTTCAGCAAGAAGGTGCAAGAGAGAGGTCTGAGATTATATGGGCATGTACAAAGGGTGGAATGTGGGAATCCTGTTTAGGAGGCATTTGAGATTAGAATTCATAGGTGTAGAACAAGCGGGTGGCCTAGAAAATGGTAAATGGACACATACAGGAGGATAGAGTGGATATGGACCGAACGTTGACCCAGCAAGCCTGGAAAAGACTGATCCAGTGACCTGAGCAGAAGTAGCTAGAAAAAGGGGAAGAAAGAAATTGTCTGAGGGAATTGTCAGAGCAGCAGGTCAAACAACTATCATCCTTTATGCTGGATCCCAGAACTCACTGGCACCAGCATCATTTCCAGGCTTCTGTTAGCCAAGCATGGATGAGACCTAAAGTAATGCACTGCTTCTGCCCATTATTATATGAGAGAAGCAGATTCAGTTATGTCAGAGAGGCTATGGCACTGATTCTGAGGTGCTGGCTAGAGGAATCCACATGCAGAGGAGGAGGATGGTCAGGATTTCCCGTGTGATCTTATACTAGAATTGGAAAAGGTACAGAAAAGGGCAACCAAAATGATTAGGGGTATGGAACAGCTTCCATATGAGGAGAGATTAATAAAACTGGGACTTCTCAGCTTGGAAAAGAGATGACTAAGGGGGTATATAATAGACATCTATAAAATCATGATGTTAAATTAATAGGCAGTCGGTTTAAAACAAACAAAATGAAGTATTTCTTCACACAACGCACAATCAACCTGTGGAACTCTTTGTCAGAGGATGTTGTGGAGGACAAGACTATAGCAGTGTTCAAAAAAACTAGATAAGTTCATGGAGGACAGGTCCATCAATGGTTATTAGCCAGGATGGGCAGGGATGGTGTCTCTAGCCTCTGTTTGCTAGAAGCTGGGAATGGGCAACAGTGGGTGGATCACTTGATGATTACCTGTTCTGCTCATTCCCTCTGATACACCTGGCATTGGCCATTGTCGGAAGACAGGATACTGGGCTAGATGGAGGATTGGTCTGACCCAATATGGCCGTTCTTACCTATTGTATCTTATCTATTGTAAGAACAGCTGTACCCACTGGTGTGATGCTTGGGGATCCCGTCAACAAACACCAAATGGTAAATATTAAGAATCAGAAATAATTAAGAGTCAGATATCTTCCTGTATGAGATATTGCAGGACTAAAGAGAACCATGGTAATGAATGGTGTTTCATGATTTTCATTCTCTTTTAACCTGTATTATCAATCTTGACACTAACAAAAGTGGCCTTGTAGATAATGTTTTTGTAGATAATTTTCATTCCTTTTGAAAATTTCCATTTTTAATCAAAAACAGAAAATTGATCTGTTTTGGATTTTTTAGAAAAAAGAAGTCAAACATTTTCAAAATCCTCCCTCCAAAAAATTTCATTTCACACTTTTTTTCCCTGAAAATACTTATTTTGAAACCAGTTCTACTTGATACAAATAGATTTTTGAGCTAATTTTTAAAAGCATAACCCAAGGATCTTAGACTTTTGATACATAAGACACAAACAGCCTGCAGGGCCTTTATGCAGAGTTCCCCAAATAGCTTTCCAAGCCAAAAGAGCTTCAATTGTATTACCTACGCTGATGCTCACTTTAACACAGATATATCAGAAGCACTTTTCCTGACTATCGTCGCGTGTCTGTATCAGGACTGGCAAAATTACTAGTTGCAAATAATTTCTCCTTCTGATTTTTTTGGCCCTTATTTATGTTTATGAATCACCCACAATCCAGTCATGAGGTTATGAATTTGTCCATTATTTCCTATATTTTGTTTACAAATATCGTTGGGCCCATATGTTTCTGCGAACTATTCAGAAGTGCTTAGGAGTATTCACTAGTCAGATTCTGGTATTTGGTCTGTGCAATGGGACAGGTTTCTCAGACGTTATGGTTTCCGTTCTCTAATTGGACGATGTAACTTTTATAAACAGCAGCAAAGCCTTAAGAAACCTTTATAAACAGACACAAAGCCAAGGAGGGTGCGGGGGATGAAATCATGACCACGCTGAAATTAATGATAAATTAATTGATTTAAACCAAGCCTGATTTCCACCCACTGTAGCTAAGTAGGCCTAAGAAATTTTAAACCATTGAAAATACTTTCTTGCACAGTAAAGAGTATTCTATTTTGTAAAGCCCCATTACTCCAGTTTTTAATATTGTTTGTTTCCTTCCTTATAAACCACCTTTATTAACTTTGCCAAATTTCTCTTATCACATTCCCACCAACTTGTTGTATGTTTTTGTACAGTGTCTGGGGAAGCACTTCTGACATATCTTCCTACTGTATTTTCTACTGCATGCAATGATGAAGTAGGCTTTAGCCCACAAAAGCTTATGCTCAAATAAATTTGTTAGTCTCTAAGGTGCCACAAGTACTCTTCGTTCTTTCTTCTGAAATGTCTGTAACTTAGAATTAGACCTTTGGACTTCAGCCACTGGGGGATGGGGGTGAGTCAGGACTCCGGGCAGGGGTGGGGTCAGGGCTTCTGACCCTCGGGAGCACCAGGGCTCAGGGCTTCAGCCCCAAGGCTCTGTTCCCAGCTTTTGCCTGGGGGGAGGGAGGGGAGAGCACCAGGGCTTGGGGCTCCCCACGACTCCACTCCAGGTTTCAGCAGGGGTGGGGCTCACTGGGGCTCTGGGCTTTAGCTACAGGGGAAGTGCTGGGACTGAAACCAGCACTCCCCTCATAGCTAAAGCCTTGAGCCCCAGCGCCCCCCACAGGGCTGAAGCCGGTGCTCCCGAGGGTCAGAACTCTGGACTCTTCTAACTATTGTAGGAGAACTTCTAAAAGGTATGGATTGCGAGGATATCATTAGAATGTTCACTGAGCAGAAATCAAGGAAAAAACATGATAATACTTAGTCCTGCCATGAGTGCAGGGGACTGGACTAGATGAAATCCTATGATTCTATGTGCATGTGAAGTAAAGTAGCACCTACCTGCTACCTACGTGATTGTTTTAATTACATGTGTTTTTTGTTATTGCATTGAATAAATATTTAATTTTTTAAAATATTTTTCTTTTCATTTCATTTTCATGGAAAACACATAGGCCAGCTGTAGGCGGGGGCGGGGAGGGAAATGGACCCTGAAGATGCTGTGCTTAGGTGTGTGTAAGGTGTAAATTTGGCCCTGACTATATCCTAATTATTTGCTATTCACACCTGACTGCTGTTAGCAAGAAAATCCTCAGATGTGTAGCCCACCTTTGCAAATTAGACTGCACTGCAAGCAGGTGGCCACACCAAGAATTGTAGGCCTGGAGAATGAACTACTCTGGCTCTGAAATGAAATGTGGTCTCTCCAAAGGAGAATTAAGACACAGTGGTGAGGTGCATGGAGCATACATTGCCAATGGTGGCTGCATCTGCTCTATGGATAAATAAAGGACCTCAATCTCCAGGGCTGTCAATCTGATCCCTTTCTGCATGGGCACTGAAATTCCTATTTATAACAAAGTTCACACTTAGATCTTATGCTTATGTCCATTCTTCTTTAAACTATTGGAACTGATGAACTAGGCATACGCTAGTGACGACTAACTACTGAATGCAGGTTAGATGCAGTCATTATTTACAAATATTTTGTTATTAAAGCCCCCTACCAAACCAACATCTCTTTTCTTTAGGAAGTGGGGATCTTTTACAGCAGTTTTAAATATGTTTTAATAGGTTTTCTGGATAACTTGCACACACTATTCAGTGACACTTTGGATTGCCCAGTATAAGCACATAACCTAATAAAAGAGTCTTATTGTGTGACACATTACCTAGGGAACATGGGGAAAGGCAGCCTCAAAATAAATGATGCTTTGAAAGGGACTCTATCAATATGTCTAGTCCCAAAATCCAATTTGTTTTAAGAAAAAAAAGTTTTGCAAAATCTAATATTAGTAGAAAGCTGTTGTGACTTTTAAAATATTTATTTGACAAAGCAGGAGCAGTGGAAGAAAGTGGTTAAGCATTTCCCAGAAATGTTTGCAACACAAACACTGCAGCTTTGTGCTATTTAGTTATTCATATTCATAACTGAAGAGAGCCTTCAATCCAGGCACTGGTACAAAAAATTAAGATACTGTACACACAATCAATCAAGACAGACATGCCCTCACACTCTAATCCTTCCCACAGAAGTCAGCCTGCAAATTAACCACCACTTTCATCAAGTCACTGCATTCTTCTACCCACCCCTCCCCAAACACACATACAAAAAGAAATTCTGTTTACAGTGTGTCTTGATAATCAACATATTGGGGCTGCAATGGACAAAGAGGATAGGAAGCAAGTTCTACATTCAAGGATCCTCATGGAAAATGCTCCTTCAGTTTAGAAAGCACGTAGACTTCAGTACAAATCTATAGCATAGAAAGGGTAAGCAAGAAGATATTGATTTTAATCAAACAACTAACCGTCTTGCTGCAACTATGCTGCACTCAGGACTCCCCAAGAATTTATGATGCAGTCACTTGAATGGAAGATCAGATGTATGATACCTAGCATTTCTGACCAAACTAAAGAAGAACACGGGTTTTTTAACACACACTTGTATATCTTGTAGCATTTGAAGATTTAAGGAGCTGTTTTTCTCAACAGAAAATCAGAGAAGACAACTAGTTTAAAATAAAACCTTGAATAAGGGTGATAAGGGAGTTAATAAAGCAACAGGGACACTGGGCCCCGAGTCTTGATTCTTGGCCACAATAGTTTTCACTACTGTTGAAATTAAATTATCCACTGAACTCTCTCATAAGTTTCCAATTTATTCACATCATTCAGTTCTCCAGTTTAACCATTCCTTCAAGTATTACATTATTTTGATTCATTTCAGTCAGCTCTTGTACAATATAACCGATTTTAGAACCAAGTAGTAACTTACTTTCTTGTATTGCATTAAGAATTTCTGAAAAGTCCACATCTCTCTTCTGGACATCTGGCTTTATCGAAATTTGCGTTTCCAACTGGTTACTTTGCAAGTCCTCTGTTCCTTCTGAAGAAATCGAAGAGATTGATGGAGTTTGTGACAGTGCAGCAGAAAATCCAGCAAGGGGCTTTGCGGAGAGGCAGCTGCCACAATAACTAAAGCTAGCTAATTTTTTCCCCCCCCACCCAAGTCAATTTTCCTACAGACCAGACAGGTATTGTTAGATAACCCAGAATCTATTGGTTGTTCCTCCACTGAGTTAAGACAACACAGAGCATCAACAAAATCCTCTTATGTCAACTACCCACTGACATCACTGCTGAATTCCTTCACCATCCTGTACAGTGGGTTCCTCTCACCACAACAACCACAAGACAAACTCCACTATGTTAAAACAAAGGGGAGAGGCATATGGACATCTCCATGCCACTACAATAAATAAGCAAAAATAAAACAAGCAAATAAAAAAAAACCCCACTAAGCCAAATAAAGTCTCAAGACAGCAAACAGCCTATGATAGACATCAGCAAGGAAAGAGCAAGGACAGTACATCACTCAGATAACAGCACAAGACCGCTTACTTGTCGAGGTGTTGCAGTCCAGCCCCTGAAGTGCTGCAATACTGCTGTGCATTTTGAAGAGGTTTGAATGATTCACACCTTGATGTTTTGTGGCTGCCATGGTGTGAATTATAGTGCATTTCATAATTCTGCAACACTTTATAGACTGGCACAGGCAGGCAGTCAATTTTTCAAATCTAGTTGCACATGGAACAGACATAATGTATCCATTTTGCAAGCCAAAATGCTCTTTTGCATGTGCAAATTAGACAATTGGAAAAACTGACCCTCCCATGTACAGTAACACAGCTGTGTTCCAAGAGGAAGGCAAAATTATTCTGGAGGTTTGATGATGCACTGTGCATATAGGCTTTGGTCTGCAGACTATTTTAGCTCAGGTTAAGACTTGAGACATGGCTATTGGACATATAACATATTTTCAAAGGAGAGCAATAAAGAGTTACAGCACTTGTGATAAGTACAAGTGACTCCTTGAGTAAGCACAACACATATCCCATGGGATTACAATGATCAGCAAAATATCACTTATAGGATTTAGGAATACGTAGGTTGTTATACTGCATCAGACCATTAAGCCCAATCCCCTGCTTCCATCAGTGCTAATTAGTCATGCTTCTGATTATGATGATTTCCTTCCCCTCATACTTTGCCATGCATCAAGTCAATTGTGCACTGGTTCTGAAAATGGTGGAGAAATTCCTTCCTGACCTGTGCAGCAGTCTTTTTTTCACCATGAAGCATGAGATTCGATTATCCCATCATTATTTTAGTTTGCATAGCAACAAACATGATTCCTGTTGACCAAGTTATCCAGCCCGATTTTAAAGAGTGCCAAACTCTGTTACCTCACTCTTTGGAAATATGAGAATCAAAGTGAATTAACTTGGTCTTTTTATTCAACAGGAAAAAGATTATACTTTTAAACTACCTCCATATATGCTCCAGTTTATTTCTTTGTTCCAGAGAGAAGACTCCACTACTTACATCAGAGGCAGTTTCCCTTGTAGAGTCTGTAAGGTAATCTGTCATTGCGGTAGTAGGAGACAACATTTATTGACAAGAACAAAGAGTTTCTAAAGTGAGACAGCTGATATTTCAAATAATAGCAACCTTGGGAAATCTGCAGGTGGCCTACAAGGCTAGGGACTAAGCTCTGCCCCAGAAAGGAGAGTGGATGACCTACAGGCCAGGGAAAGGTATTGCAGTCCCTGATTGAGATTTGTAGACAACTGGGATGGAGAGTAAAGAAATAAGGATTGACTTAAGTGGTTTGTTTGTCACTGATTTATTTCAGTTGGTGTAAGAGGTAAAAAACCCTCACGTTTGATAAATTTTAAACATGTATTCCTTGTTAATATCCTCAAAACCAGTAGCCTAGCCTCACCTCTTAGCTAGAATTAACCGACAAATCTAAAATACTCCATCTTCCTCAGACACCTACCCTCCTCACATCTCAATTGTCACTCCCAAAAGATCAAGAAAATAGATGAGCTCTGCAGCACACCCAACAAGGGCAGAAAGAAGTCAGTTCCAAGGCCCAGGGACTCTTACAGAGAACACCTAGTCAGCAGCCTCTTATCCCTTCAAAACCAAGAGAGTTCTAGTTGGAGTACTTCTACAGATCACAAATATGGCAGCCTAACATGGGGAGAGAGAGGCACTCTGTTGAACAGGAGTACTTGTGGCACCTTACAGACTAACCAATTTATTTGAGCATAAGCTTTCGTGAGCTACAGCTCACTTCATCTGGTGCATAAAAGTGGAAAATGCAGTGAGGATGTTTTTATACACACAGACCATGAAAAAATGGGTGTTTATCACTTCAAAAGGTTTCAAAAGGCCCTACGCTACCAGCACTTCCAGCTATCTTCGAGACACCACTGACTTCCTAAGGAAACTACAATCCATCGGTGATCTTCCTGAAAATACCATCCTGGCCACTATGGATGTAGAAGCCCTCTACACCAACATTACACACAAAGATGGACTACAAGCCGTCAGGAACACTATCCCCGATAATGTCACGGCAAACCTGGTGGCTGAACTTTGTGACTTTGTCCTCACCCATAACTATTTCACGTTTGGAGACAATGTATACCTTCAAATCAGCGGCAATGCTATGGGTACCCATATGGCCCCACAGTATGCCAACATTTTTATGGCTGACTTAGAACAACGCTTCCTCAGCTCTCATCCCCTGATACCTCTACTCTACTTGCGCTATATTGATGACATCTTCATCATCTGGACCCATGGAAAAGAAGCCCTTGAGGAATTCCACCATGATTTCAACAATTTCCATCCCACCATCAACCTCAGCCTGGACCAGTCCACACAAGAGATCCACTTCCTGGACACTACGGTGCTAATAAACAATGGTCACATAAACACCACCCTATACCGGAAACCTACTGACCGCTATTCCTACCTACATGCCTCCAGCTTTCACCCAGACCACACCACACGCTCCATTGTCTACAGCCAAGCTCTACGATACAACCGCATTTGCTCCAACCCCTCAGACAGAGACAAACACCTACAAGATCTCTATCAAGCATTCTTACAACTACAATACCCACCTGCTGAAGTGAAGAAACAGATTGATAGAGCCAGAAGAGTACCCAGAAGTCACCTACTACAGGACAGGCCCCAACAAAGAAAATAACAGAACGCCACTAGCCGTCACCTTCAGCCCCCAACTAAAACCCCTCCAACGCATTATCAAGGATCTACAACCTATCCTGAAGGACGACCCATCACTCTCACAAATCTTGGGAGACAGGCCAGTCCTTGACTACAGACAGCCCCCCAACCTGAAGCAAATACTCACCAGCAACTACATACCACACAACAGAACCACTAACCCAGGAACCTATCCTTGCAACAAAGCCCGTTGCCAACTGTGCCCACATATCCATTCAGGGGACACCATCACAGGGCCTAATCACATCAGCCACACTATCAGAGGCTCGTTCACCTGCACATCTACCAATGTGATATATGCCATCATGTGCAGGCAATGCCCCTCTGCCATGTACATTGGTCAAACTGGACAGTCTCTACGTAAAAGAATAAATGGACACAAATCAGATGTCAAGAATTATAACATTCATAAACCAGTCGGAGAACACTTCAATCTCTCTGGTCACGCGATTACAGACATGAAAGTTGCGATATTACAACAGAAAAACTTCAAAACCAGAGTCCAGCGAGAGACTGCTGAATTGGAATTCATTTGCAAATTGGATACAATTAACTTAGGCTTGAAAAGAGACTGGGAGTGGCTAAGTCATTATGCAAGGTAACCTATTTCCCCTTGTTTTTTCCTACCCCATTCCCCGCCCCCTGTTCCTCAGATGTTCTTGTTAAACCCTGGATTTGTGCTGGAAATGGCCCACCTTGATTATCATACACATTGTAAGGAGAGTGACCACTTTAGATAAGCTATTACCAGCAGGAGAGTGGGGTGGGGGGAGAAAACCTTTTGAAGTGATAAACACCCATTTTTTCATGGTCTGTGTGTATAAAAACATCCTCACTGCATTTTACACTTTTATGCATCCGATGAAGTGAGCTGTAGCTCACGAAAGCTTATGCTCAAATAAATTGGTTAGTCTCTAAGGTGCCACAAGTCCTCCTTTTCTTTTTGCGAATACAGACTAACATGGCTGCTACTCTGAAACCTGTTGAACAGGCCATCTCAAAACCATTTAAGGGTGCTGTATGTCTAAATCACCTTAATCTTGCTCAAAAACCAATACGCAACTGATGCTGTGCCTGAGCACTGGTGTCCTACTCCTCAGTGAGACAATCCTTCTGACAAATGGCCCACTGCATTCTGCACTAGCTTTGGTTTCTTAATGGATGCAGACAGTTCACTCCACATTAACAACATATGATTCAAATGAAGCACCACAATTTCCCCCCAGCAGTAGGAACACAAATCAGCCTCCCAGTGGAGACAGCTCGGCTGGACCAGGCACCCACCAGCCACAACAAATCCTCTAATCAGGGCTATGCAAATTCTTTAGTAAAGGCAAAGAAATTATCCCATGATTTTTGCTCTAGTTATCTTCCCTCTGTGCCAGGTCATCTGTAAACCAAGGTGATCTTTGAGGATGAAGCCAGCAAAGAGATTGCCTAAGCACCACTTTATCAATGGTTGAGATCAAAGGCTCATACAATAATAGAATGGTACATCCAAGGGCCAATATTTTTCCTCAGTTCTGTTAAAGTGCAAGGGTAGACCATCAAAACAGCTCCCTTGCCTCTCCACAAAACGTGTTTCCCAATCAGAACATGCAAAAGCAATGGTCAGTCCCTAACCTGAGCAAAATTTCCAATTGCCCAGCCTATAATTCCAACACAAACATTACATTCAAGACTGAACTAACGACCATTTAGCATAATCTCATGGTCAGGATGAAAATCATGAGTAGACACAGAAGACTCATCATCCAAATTTGTTAATGTCACTAAGCATTATCAGCTACAGTACCACTATCACCACCATGGTGTGCAACTTCCTGAGCTCAGGAAGGGACTTTCAGCACATCAGGGAAATCAATACACTCAAAATATCCCCATTTTAATTCCATGTCAGGATTTGCCTACTAGATGGAATCCTGAGAAAAATTCTGGCCTCACTAAAGTCAACAGGAATTTTGCTATTTCTTTCAGTGGGACCAGGATATCATGCCCGGTATTTGATCCATTTTTGGTACGGGAGTCTCCCTGCAGTTCAGTCTGTACGCAAACAGCACAGCCACTTCACTTCCTCACTCATCTTCCTTCAGTTCACACTGCCCTAATACCTGGCTAGACTACATGAAAACCAGATCAACAGTGTCATCCAGTACCCCCTGATACTTGAGTATCATCCAGCTGGGTTTCTGTAATACACACCAAATTGGAGGCCTCATCCTTTGTCAATCATCCATGATATAATATATTGTTAACCACAATCTTGCATTCACCAGCACGAACTGAAGAGTAAGGTTGTATTCATTTCACATTCACAACATAGGCCAACACCCGAGCCTTCCAAGAGCTAACTACAGGTGAAATCAATGGAAAGCCTTCCTTCTCCCACATCCTTCATGCTGCAGAAAAAGGAAGAAGAAAAAGCTGAATCTTGGCAGTCTCTCTCTCCTAGCCCCTTTCATGGGAGGGCTGCTGAACGTTTTTGAGAGGAGGAATGGCTGAGTTACTGGCCAAATTAAACGTGTTTATTCTTCTCTTCCAGGAGCATAAAGAAACTGAAAGTGGACACTGGAGGCTTACATTGCTTGGGAGTTAATAATGAAATTGGTTTGACAGAACTCCACACACCACATCTCCCACCTGGTCTGGGGGAGTTCTAAGGTAAACTGATATGTATGGAAGGACACATTGTTCTTTTCTGGCGCAAATAAGCAGATCTCTTTAGTTGGCCATGTGTACTGCTCCCAGTCTGCTACAATGGCAGACTTCTCTGGGCAGCTGTTGAGTATCTTTTCCCTGCCTCCAGATATCCTTAGAGAGAATCCCCCAGGCTGGCAGATATCATTGGCAAGCTACAGATGTTGGTCTCCAGTACCCCAAACTAGCTCAGATTTTCCCAGGTCATTCCCTATTTGAAGCATCACCAGCCTAACTTTAGCATCTCTACCTTGTTTCAGCAGTTAACTGCTACCTCATTACTGCCACAGTGTCTGATCCTCCTACAGGAAACTATAAGGGATACTTCCTGGGTTGTTAGTAGGAAATGGTCTTCTCTCTGCAACAATAAAATGAATACAAAAAAGTAGAAGTGGAGCAAATATGAAATTAAATTTTAAGGTTTTAAAAGATAAAAGTAAGATTTGGTTTTAGTTCAATTTGACACTAGTTCAATTTAAGTGAGGTAACTGAGCACAAACTTGACATTAACACTTAAAATGCAGCCATAGCATTTCTCACCATTGTGACTATGTCTCAAAAAGCACGACAGTATTTCCATTTATTTGTTCTGAATATACTATTTTTCTACCCTGAATTAATAATCAGATTTAAAACATTTTTCATTTTAATATGTAGGTTTGGCTCTAAATTAAAATTTTATTTTACAACCATCTTGCTCAATCTTTAAAGTATTCATAAAATAAACTGAAAACATATTAGATCAGTATGTTAAAACAAAGTGTCATTTAGGCCCAGCTCCAGCAAAGCACCTAAACAGGTGTCTACTGGTAACCATGAGTACTCTCTTAAATTAAGCATCTGTTTAAGTGCTTTCCTGGATCGGGGCCGTATTGTATAGATCATGTAAGCTATTATCACAAGTAACATTTAGAAGATGTGTCACACAATTCAAAAGCCCACCTTAATAATCAGTTTTGGACCAGATTTTCAAAAGTTTGTGCATTTTTGTACGCACACAAATTCTGATGTTCACACCTCTAGATTTGTGTGTATGGATATAGGCATATTATGGTTTGGAGGTGAGCATCTGAGCTCATGCATGCAGAAAAACACGTGCACACTTTTCACAAACTGGCCTAGAAATAGAGAGAACATTTTTTATAAACAGGACCATAAAGTGAGTGTCGACATTTCTGAAATCTCAATATTTTTGAATGCATGCAGGAGAACTGAACTGATCTTTGTAATTCACTGGACCAGCCAGGTTTTCGAGAACAATATGTCTTAATTTTGCCACTTGGCTTCTGATCATTGTTTCCAACAGGAAGATTAGCTATCCTACTTTCTCTAACTATAATCTTTTCCACCCCAAATTGCAGTGAAATAGTCCAAATGAAGAAAATGTTTCCTCCGAAGAGGTTTCTGCAGAGAAAAGGTTTATTGCTTTAAAGAATTCTGCCATAGAGGTAGCTGCCCAGTGACTTTTATCAGTTCAGTGGTTTGACTTTCTTTATCACTTTGGCATTGAACATGTAATTTTGTAATGGTTGAACTCCAAACCTGATATGGATTATGATTAGCGAATGATTGGTATGCTACGTGGTAGATGGTCCTCTTTGAGGCATCTGTCTCTTTAGTAGGACAACATTTAGCAATAGTAATGGAAACCCCAACATGGGTAATTATATTTTGCCTAATAAAATGCCCGCTTGTAGTTTCAGTTAGAGAAATTATTCTCTACATCCCCTCCTAAAATGGCCGAAACCTGTTGTACAGTTTTACTGACACTGACTAGTTGTTATGTTCCACCAGAGGTGACCAGATTTCAGGAGTGGGTGAATAATCCCTGTGGATGCAAAACTTTCTAAGAGTTCCTATTATATACAGCTGGGTAGATCACTTTAATACTGTAAAGGTGCTGTGTAAAATCAAGATATTTTAGCAAGAGTGGTACAGATATGAAATCAATAACTTTATTTACCTACATTTTGCCATTATATTTTTTGAAAGGAATTAATCCTAAACAGACCCTCCCAGTGTCTGAATTGGTGGATTGGCTTTAATGATTCATACCTTATGAACTTGGATGGAGAACATATTGGCTCATCTATCGTGTCAAAAGCAGAAACCATAGATTAAAATGACTTTGATTTTGTTTGCATGATGCCAGACAGTGTAACGTTTTGTTGAGCTGGCAGTCGTGACTGTGGATGACAGCTAATCAGTGTCTGGGGAGCTTTAGTATGTTTGGGGAGAAGCAGAATGTGAGAGAATGCTGCTGCAGGCATAGGTTGTTTAAAACACAGCTGCTTCTGCAGCTGCTTTGAAAGGGGAGATGTACACAGGTGTTTGTTAAAACTGTAGTGTAACATAGTCTAACGTGCTCCATCATGTAAAAGCCGTTGACAACATAGCTAGTACTGTATCATTCAAGTAAGTAAAAAGGGAGTAAAGAATGAACCGTTGAAAGTAGAGTTACAGGAAAAAGCATATTTAAGTACATTATATGTGTGGACAGTAACCCTTATAAATACAAGAATTTGCATTTTGTTGGACTGTAGTTAATAAAGCCCCAAATTTAAGCACATGGGGATCATCTGGTTTCATACAAACCAGCTCTAAATTGGTCATAAGATTTCAGTTTCTCTTGGTCACCCTGCCCAGATCATTGCCTCGTGCAGGAAAACCCAGAAGAAGAGACAAATGGGAGAAAAATTCTACAGTTCCCCCTGCAGAGTTTCTTTAGGATTAATTTGTCCAGGGCAGTGATACTCAGACTGAGGCTTGCGAGCTGCAAGTGGCTCTTTAATGTTTCTCCTGTGGCTCTTTGCAGCACATGATATTAAAACATTGTTTGATTTAATTATTACCCAGTCTAAATTATTAACCAATCAGGGTGCTTTTACTATGTTAATAACCAATAAAGTTATCAACTTTATATATGGCTCCTGAACCACTAGGGTTTGAGTATCACTGGTCCAGGAGGAAAGGTTTGTCACCCCACCCCACCCCGCACACGGCAAAAGTCAGGAACCAAGAGGCGTAACTGGAGGCAGAAGACTGTCCATCCTGTGTGAAATTCCAGTGTTTTGACATTTGAGCTGAAATAATGAAACTTTTCATGGAATAAATATTTTAGAAAAAATTTGATTTGGAAACATCAAAATGTTTCTTTTTGGATCAGTTTGACGTTGATCTGCATTCAGCTGAGCTGCCTCATGGGAGCAGTAGTTCTGGCTCCCTCTATTCCCATTCTCCCCTGTATATGCTGAGCTCCCCAGCTGAACTACAGCTCCCATGATGCAGTGCAGATCGTCCCTCTGGTGTTGCTGCTGCATGAGAGCTCAGGTCAATGGAGATTTACATCAGAGCGATCTGAAACTAAACATTTCAATTCAAATCAATTCTAAACAAAAATGTTTTTGTTTCTAATTCCATGATGGAAAAAAATAGACAAAAATCAATATTTTTGATGGGCTATTCATAACCAGCACTAGCACAAGGTCACCTGAATGGAATACCTGTGGGGCCTGTTACCATTCTCCAGAGGTAGCTGACTGCCCACCACAGCTTGCTATTCATGGTAGCTGGGTCTTAGTTTCTCTTGGGAGCTAGAGGAAAGGAGCCATGAAGATTCCTGTGCTGTGCACTTCTCCAGAGAGGAACCAAACACCGATTTACTGCAACAACAGCTATCATATTCTGTTCCTTTTTTTTTTTTTTTTTTTTTTACAGAGTTACCTGTTTTTATGCATTTCAGGCCTTCTAGCATTTTATTATTTTGGGGTGGGAGTTGTTTGTTTGCATGATTAAGACAAAGAAAGTGCCAGGCCAAATTCTGCTCAGTTCAATCTCCATTGACTTCTGTGGAGTAGCACTGGAACAACAGAGTTCAGAATTTGGCTCACCTGGTTTCTGAAGTTTTTCAAGATCACTTCAAGCAACTGTAATGACAAGCTGGGTTTCCCCAACTGTGCAATGGTGCTAACAGTTATGTATTTTTCCATAATTTGAAAGCTTTTTCCCCTATGTAGCAAGGGAATCTGTCTTTCTATATCTATAGAAAGCACTTCCCACACTTTTATATCATTTATAAGTATATAATGATACAGATTGGAACAAAAGCCTTTACAGATCTTAGATTTAAGCCACAGGATTCTATCCTTACTACATTAAAGCATGATATATTTCCATTAAGATAGAAACTGGATGAATACTGTAAATTGAGGTGATGTTTCTAGACCTTTAGAAAGCATTTGACCTGGTAGACTGCCAACCTATTATTATTACTACAACTTAGGGACTTGATGACCGTAAGTGCCTTAGCAATTATCCTACAGACTATGAGAGACAAGGTGGGTAAGGTAATATCTCTTATTGGACCCAACTTCTGTTGGTGAGAGGCAAGCTTTCCTCAAAAGCTTATCCCTTCCCGCAACAGAAGTTGGTCCAATAAGAGATATTACCTCATTCACCTCTCTCATAGCCTGGGACCAACACAGCTACAACACCACTGCATAAGACAGGCTATAGTCGATGATGGTTCAGAGTAGAAAATCAAGTTCTTTGTTTCTATGGGAACATTACTACAGTTCACAACATCCTCTCTGACTATAGGTTCAATAACATCTGTCTGTAAGGGAAATGGCAGAGAATCAACAACTGGTGAAAAAGTACAAAAAATCCAGGTTAATTTTAACAATATTTCAAAAGTGATTCAAATGAATACAAGAAGTTATTTACATTTTAAATAGGAAAAGATAAACATACCATTTTGCAATAGAAAAACAAGATTCCAAAGCCAAATTGTTCTGTCTTTTTATAAAGAATGACAACTGTTTCACAACTGGCTTTTGGTGTACAGCTGGATCAAGAACTTCAATGTAATAACTATACTAATTATTTTATAAAAGTACTTTAAGGGTTCTCTTTTGTATTGCAACAGACTTTGTTTAAGGTTTGATGTATGATGAATTATTTTAATGTGAATAAAGCTAAGATACTTGTAAACACTATGGGCTCAATGCGTCCCTGCCTCGGAACTCTGCTTGGCTCAGGGGAGGACGAGGACGATAAAGCAGCTGGTTATAGCTTCATGATACAACACTGGCCTGAGTCTGGCATTAGTTAGACCAGCTGAGGGGCTACTTTAACTTATGCCATTAGCATAAAGTTCCTAAGGGATCTTACATTGGTGGAAAATTAGCAGAACGGAGCTCATTCTTCCACACTTAGTCCTCCCCTACCTCAGCAGACCCCTTATGCCGAGGGTGGGGGGTAGGGTTAGTGGCTAGCATAGGCGCTGGCTCTATTACCCCTCTTGGCTTTACAAATGTGAGGAATCACCCTCTGCAAGGAGAAATCTTTCTGGCCATTTCTGGCTGTAATCCATCTATTTTGCACCTCCTGAATAGCACAAAATGAAGAGATCATACAGGAGACTCTGGGCCTACTTATGTTATAGACTGTTTCTGTTCTCAATGATAAAGATGTAAAACCAGGAAAACTCCAGTGAAGTCAGGCTTACTCTGGATTTATGCTGATATAATTAGGGTTGTCACCTGTACAGCTCTTCCCAGGATCATCTCCTTTTTGAGGTAGCTGTCCTGGGAAATCTGCAAGGGTGCTCAGTAAACACTGCCTGCTGTCCAGTTGTACAGGCTCAGGGTTATCCCAGATGTCCCTTTTTTTTTGGTCCCTCAGCGGTGGAAACCCTAGATGTAACTGAGTTCAGAATCTGGTCAATTATATGCATACTATAAAAACACACAATTGATATAATAAATGTGACTTCTAAACAAAGCTGATTTATAGTATCTTTAAATAGATAGAACAATACTGTTTCATTTTGAAAAGTATTTGTCTTTGGCTTTCCCAAAAGAATAAAGACAGCATTTCGTACATTTAAATTCTAGTGACAGTAATTGAACCTCACAAAAGTACCACTAGAGAAGGAGGGGGGAAAGTGCTGTTTCAGAACTCATCAGATGGAACAACCTTCATGTGATTTCAGAAATAGCTAAGATCATCACATTTTAGAAATAAGTGAAAAATCCAATGTACATGTGGGTGTTCACTGCAGAAATGAGCCTTATAAAAAATACTGGTTGGATAACAGTGATGATACATTAACATTATAAACTGGGAGAAATTAAAACAGTTGAATTAAAATGGATAGGTCAGAAGGGACCATTCAATTAGCACAACTAAAGTTAAGCCCCCATGTAGGACAAAGGAGTATGTGAACCCACTCAAAAGTTTCTGCTGGTGGGTTTGTGTGGTGAGAGAGAGGTGCGGGTAGGCAGAATACACAGAACAGAGAGAGAGGGGCAGAGGCAAAAGGAAGAAAGCCAAACATCAGCCTGCAAGCACAGTGTTTGGAAAGAGCTAGCGAGCATCTGGGGCTGTTGGCTAAAGAGGCTTGGGGCTGTAAGCTAAGAAACTGCTCCTTTTGTTTGTGGGTCCTCCTGCATTTGGGGAAGCAGAACTTTGTACATTCCTTGTAAACAAACAGGATGTGCCTGTTTTATGCAAATAAACAACATCCCCCTAAGCATCAGACTCCATCAATTTCTATTTCCAACATGAACATCCTTATGGGCCATTCTTTGACTAGCTGATCAGATTGAAAAGGGGCAACAGTAATAGTGTGTTTATGTAATTGTTTATTTGCCACTCTTGAATCCATTTGGAAAAGTCTGGAATCTAGACAGACCAGAAAATTTAGTCCATTTCCCCTTACTCTAATTTACCTAAAAGTGACAGTAGGATTGATTATACTTTGGCTGTGCTTCTTTCTTCTTACACTGTCAGTACACTTGTTAAAGTATACGCAGTCTTCCATTTTCGTTACCTACCATGTAAGATCAAAAACTCACCTGTATTTGATCAATGTGGTGATTTTTATGAATGAAAGATCAGTGTAGTTGTCATTTAACTTTATACCATGTCATGAACTGTTTGTAGACAAATAAGGAATAAAGGAAGCAACATTTGTTGAATAAATTGTTCATTTCAAAGAGCTTGATCAAGTCTAATGCCAGCTATGGGCTGATGGGGGAAGCAGAAATGTTGGCTGCATTAGGGACGAGGAATGTGACCTAACTGACATCCTCCGGGCCATCAGTGATTTTATAAAATGTCACATCAGAATAACCTTAATGAGATTCCAGACTGTCTTTCCAAATGGATTCGAGCGTTACAGGCAATTAAACAGAATACATTTATATCATAGCTCTTCATTAAGGCTACGGAATCTGAGACTTGCAGAGACCTCCAGGCCTCCAGCCTGCGGTGCCCGAGAGCTGCAGGGTCCCTCTGCCGCCTGAGGTGGCTGGGAACTGCAGGGTACCCCCACCGCCTCCCCCGGAGCTCTGAGTCACCAAAGGTAGCGGGGGGGGGGGGAGGGGACGAGGGCTCCTGCAGCTCCCAGCCACCATGGGTAGTGGGGCGCTGGGAGATCTGAGCCGCTGCTGGCAGCGGGGATGCCACGCTGCTCCTGGCAGCCACTGTGGACAGACAGGGACCACGTAGCTAGCTCCAAGCAACAGGCTGTGGGGGAGGGAGACCCAGGGGCAGTTGGGGACACCGCAGCTCCCCATTTTGTCATGCATATTTTTAGTAAAAGTCTCGGATAGGTCATGGGCTTCCGTGACTTTTTCTTTATTGCTCGTGACCTATCCGTGACATTTACTAAAAATATGCGTGACAAAATCTTAGCCTTATTTATCATTGCCATCATTATCCAAACACACTAATTCATCCGGTTCATGCCTACAGCAAACACCAGCAGCTCAACTGTGCTGGAAAACCAACCCATTAAGCCGGTTGAGGATCAGGGAGCTGTAAAGGTGGACTAAGGGCACCGTTACATCCCTTCCTCTTGTCTTGCTCTAAGCACAGTTTAACCAGACAGGTGAATCTGGCCCTGTGAACTTGATTCTCATTTACACTGAAGTCTTTTTCCGCCATTCTAGCAGTACAAAAGGGCATTAAAGTAGGCACAACTTGGATGGTCCTTAAAAGCTTGCCAGATTTACCTAAGCTAAGGTATTACTTCATTATGACCTTGATCCAGAAGAGCACTTAAGTGCTCTCCTGAATTGAGGCTTATGTGCAGTTTTCCATTGTACTGGTGCTTCCCTATATTTACTATTGGAAGAACCCTGAATGTTACCTATGAGGTTCTGTAACTGCAAATACTGAACACTCAGGCAATGTCTACACAACTAAATTGTCAACCTAACTTATGTCGGCATACAGCACCGCAGTTATTAAATTGCTTGCGTGAGCACACTTGCTCCTTGTGTCAGTGGTGCATGTCCTCACCAGGAGCACGTGTATTGATTGTATTGTCAGTGGGGGGCATTGTGGGATGGCTCCTGAAAGCCAATAGCAGTCAATGTAAGCAACGCAGTGTCTACACTGACACTGTGTCGACCTAATTACATCAACCATGACTCTCCACCGCTTGGAAAAATGGTGTTAGTAAAATCGGCATCGAGAGGCACTGATGTCGGCAGGACCCAAATTTAAGTGAAGACACTTCCATGGCTAAGTCGATGCAAGGCAGCCTACGTCACCTAACCCAGTATTGTAAACCAGGCCTCAGTTGTGCTTTATGTTTGGAGCAGTGAACAACTGCATTGCCCCAGGGATATAACTGGGAAACATTCCGCTTCCTAGAGCTCCCTATTATGCAAGGGGAACATGCTTTCTACTACACTGCTTTACTGGGTGCAGCATACCCCCCCCATGCACTACTCACACTCCAGAGGCTGATGTAGGCAGGGAAGGTGTGTTCAGGGCCAAGGCAGTGCTCCCAGGGCAGTACAGAAAGAAGTCCTTGCAATTCCCTCATTCTAGGAAAAACAACTGTGCTTCATTCCCACAATGGGGAGAAAGGCTCAGTGTGTCCTCTTCTTTTGCATAAGGGCTAAAAATAATCTGGCCCTTGGTGTCTTAGACACCTGACATGTATGTGTAGCTGAGAGACAATAAGATCCACTATATTGTTCTTCATGTAACACCAACAAAAAGGAATCTTAGCTGTGATCCAAGAACCCTATTTCTGGCACAAAGAATGAATCAGAGGACAAAGTTTTTGGTCGTACTTGTACTATTCTTTTATCAACTGTCATATTGATTTTTTATGTATTTCTTGTGTGTTTCGTCTCTGGCCACCCAGGAGTGCTAGGAATTTTCTCTTGGCTCTGATATGCAATTACAATTATTGATTTTATATCAGTTCTTTCCTCATTCAAAAAATAAAAAACCTCACAACTTTTCCTAAGAAAGGACACAGCTTAATTTTGAGACCAGACTGACCTGTGGGGCTTGCAGTTGGAAAATAAGTCTTCGTATTTCTCATAAATGGAGCAAACTTGATATGGAGATTGGTGGCACAATATAAAGAACCCAGGTGTATTACTGTCAGAGTCCCTTCCTAATCATAACTACACGTCTAAAGAATGCAGGGCTATTTTGTTCAGTCTTTTGAAAGGCCATCTGCAAGAAGCTTTTTCTCAGACTATATGAGACATATTGTGTCTGACATGTAAGTTTTTGGTCTAAATGGATAAGTCTTGGCCTCTTTCAGGCAAGAACCATATTGCAAAGACGACACATTTATAAAACCAGCAGTACAGGAACAAAATGACTGAGTGTTCTAGCCCTGCCCTATGTCTACTTGAATAATGTACCAGCTTTGTAAATAACACAGTTCATTACTTGCTTAGAAACATTACAAATGTAATATCTATTTGTGACACTTTGCACTCCATATTCATCACAGTGGTATGATTATGACATAATGATGATGCACCTTGTACAAAATGTGTCATGTGAGGTGTTGTTTAGCAGGCTTCCTGTTTCTGATGTACTTAAAAAAATTTTGCTTTACTTTTTGAGTCTTTGACTAGCTGTTCTTCAAATTCTTTTTTGGCCTTCCTAATTCCTAATTATATTTTTACACTTCACTTGTAAAGGAGTTTATGCTCCTTCCTATTTTCCTCACTAGGATTCAACTTCCACTTTTTAAAAAATGCCTTTTTGACTCTCCCTGCTTCTTTTATTTTGTTGTTTACAAACGATGGCATTTTTTTGGTTCCCTTACTATGTTTTTTTAATTTTGGGTATACATTTAAGTTGAGCTTCTATTATGGTCTTTAAAAAGTTTCCATGCAGCTTGCAGGGCTTTCACTTTTGGCACTGTACCTTTTAATGTCTGTGTAACTAACTTCTTCAGTTTTGTGTAGTCCCCCTTTCTGAAATTAAATGCTACAGTGTTGGGCTGCTGTGGTGTTTTCCCCGCCACAGGGATTTTAGATTTAATTATATTATGGTCACTATTACCAAGTGGTCCAGCTATATTCACCTCTTGGACCAGATCCTGTGCTCCACTTAGGACTAAATCAAGAATTGTCTTTCCTCTTGTAGGTTCCAGGACTAGCTGCTCTAAGAAGCAGTCATTTAAGGTGTCAAGAAACTTTATCTCTGCATCCCGTCCTGAGGTGACATGTACCCAGTCAATATGGGAATAGCTGAAATCCCCCTTTATTATTGAGTTTTTTATTTTTATAGCATCTCTAATCTCCCTGAGCATTTCACAGTCACTATCACCATCCTGGTCAGGTGGTCGGTAATATATCCCTACTGCTATATTCTTATTATTAGAGCATGGAATTACTATCCATAGAGTTCTATGGTACAGTTTGGTACATTTAAGATTTTTACTTAATTTGATTCTACACTTTCTTTCACATATAGTCCCACTCCCCCACCAGCTTGACCTGTTCTAGCCTTCCAATATATTTTGTACCCTGGTATTACTGTGTTCCATTGATTATCCTCATTCCACCAAGTTTCTGTGATGCCTGTTATATCAACATCCTCATTTAATACGAGGCACTCTAGTTCACCCATCTCTTTATTTAGACTTCTAGCATTTGTATTTAAGCACTTTAAAAACTTGTCACTTTTTAGGTGTCTGCCATTACTTGATTACATTACATTTTTCATTTGACTGTTTCTCATCAGATCCTACCGGTATTTTATCATCTTCCATCCTCTCCTCCTTACTAGGACACAGAGAATCTCCATTAATAGATCCTCCCCTAAGGGATGTCTCAGTCCAAACAATGTGCTCCACCGCACCTGTCAGCTTTCCCCCAGTCCTTTGTTTAAAACTGTTCTATGACCTTTTTAATTTTAAGTGTCCTTTAATTTTAATGATTATATTACGTAACTAAGTGCATCAGTGAAAGAAGGGTCATCTCATAGCACAAAATAGGAGACTGATCACTGGTGAAGAAACATATGCTTTTGAAAAGATCAAGGTTTTAAAATATAGGTCTCTCAGGGGAGGAAAGACTGATGTTGCATTCACAGTCAAACTCTTTCGAAGCCATAACCTAAGAAATATGATAATACCTCTTCTTTTGATTTCAGTTCTTCTCACTGGCTACTGTTCACAATGGCCCAGTCATGTCCAACATTTACTTTTACTATTGTAGTATTTATTTATTTATTCCTATGCTGGTAATGCTTGGAGGCCCCAGTCAGGATCAGTGCCAAACATTGTACAAAACCACAAAGATAGGCATGGTCCCTGCCCCAAACAGCTTACAATCTAAAAAGCACAAGAGAGAGCCCGTTTACAAGCACCGTCCTTTATTACTGGATTGCCTGAATATCAATTGTTCACAAATTGTTCTCCTAATCCTTAGTGAGAATTGTTTATGAGTTTAATACAGCACAGGAATTTTTAAAGAACTAGACCTCTCCCTCACACAGTAATAGTAGCTGTGAACCAAACAACAACAATATAGATAGATATTGGAGTGGGCTGGATGACTGAGTGCCCTGGCAACAGATCTGGAGCTTTCCACCTCAAAATAGCTAGTGACAAGAAGTAATCACAGTCTCTGCCCAGTTCTTAGTTGACAGGCATCCAAATTGCAACTGACATTAACTGCTCCCCTTGCTGGCAGTGAATAAGGAATGAATGGGTTGGGAGTCTGAACTCTCTCTTTATCCGGAGAGGTAATGTCATCTTTCCAACTCAGAGTTGGTACATATTGGCAGGGTGGTGCATAAAACATGCACTGTTCTGTATCTTTACTGTAGATAAAGAGAAGATTTCAGTCTCCGAAGCTTTCACTTCAGCATCTTTCAGGAAAACTTAGCTCCCTGATGGTATAACATTTTTATCTGTGAAATTATTTGTCACTGTAATGTGCAAGTTAGTTTCAGAAACAGGGTAGAAAGAAATGTTCAAGTTTCTATACCACTTCTCCTCATCACAAACAAAGAAATTCTGGATAGACCCTGCACAAATGTATTTAAAAAAATAAGGCTCTAGTACAGTTGGGTAAATGTAAAAATATTTCGATGAATACTAATTTGAACGTTGAGATGAATTCGTTTCAGCTGTGCCCTTTGTACAAGTTGCTCCCTGGGATTATTTGAGTGATAGGGTTTTACCAGCAGAAACATTAATAAAAAAACAAATTTTGAATTCATAGATGCTTGACTTTGCACCAGAAGCACTCCTCCCAACAGTAACAAAAATAGCATTGGTTTCCGACCAATCACCTCTAAGCAACACAGCTTGAATATTGAATATTCATAACACAATTTGAATAATCGATAAAGCTGAGGAAATCACAACCTCTCTATGGACATTCTGTGAACAGAAAAAGAGATGAGGTTTGTTGAACACATTGTAAACTGTGTAATACTTGCTCAACTCTGAATTCCATCAAGGTGGTCACAGCTAAAGAGACTTTGAAATTGAGCTGATAAAGTACAGTACCTTTTTTTAACTTTAGTTTCTGGACTCCCACAGTCGCAAAAATTGCACATTTTCAGAGCCTCTGAAATTAATGGTTCTACTATATAATACCACTACATTCCCACCCCTGCTTTTTATTTCATACCCTGTGATTAAGTAAACTAATAAACGTGAACCATTTCACTGAACCATACAAATCGAAAACAGCTTAAAAAAAGCAGGAAAAGCATGACAACTGCAACATGCATCTCCTTTCAGCTTCTCTAATGTTGCTTCTACAATTTATGATATCTGGCAAGAACTTTACAAAAAAGATCCTGTGAATTCTAACAAGCATGCTAGACGTCTATTTGAATGCAAGGAACTAGTGATTTCAGTAAGTGTTTCATTGTATTTGGATATAAAGCTTATTTAAATATTATCATAGAATCATAGGACTGGAAGGGACCTCGAGAGGTCATCTAGTCCAGTTCCCTGCACTCATGGCAGGATTAAGTACTATCTAGGCCATCCCCTGACAGGTGTTTGTCTAACATGCTCTTAAAAATCTCCAGTGACAGAGATTCCACAACTTTCCTAGGCAATTTATTCCAGTGCTTAACTATCCTGACAGGAAGTTTTTTCCTAATGTCCAACCTTAAACTCCCTTGCTGCAATTTAAGCCCATTGCTTCTTCTCCTCTCCTCAGAGGTTAACGAGAACAATTTTTTATCCTCCTCCTTGTAGCAACCTTTTATGTACTTGAAAACTTATGTCCTCCCTCAGTCTTTTCTTCTCCAAACTAAACAAACCCATTTTTTTCAAATCTTTCCTCGTAGGTCATGTTTTCTAGGCCTTTAATCATTTTTGTTGCTGTTCTCTGGACTTTCTCCAATTTGTCCACATCTTTCGTAAAATGTGGCACCCAGAACTGGACACAATACTCTAGTTGAGGCTGTATCAGCGTGGAGTAGAGCGGAAGAATTACTTCTCGTGTCTTACTTACAACACTCCTGCTAATAAATTCCAGAATGATGTTTGCTTTTTTTGCAACAGTATTAACTGTTGACTCATTTACCTTGTGATCCACTATGAACCCCAGACCCCTTTCTGCAGTACTCCTTCCTGGGCAGTCATTTCCCATTTCGTAAGTATGCAACTGATTGTTTCTTCCTAAGTGGAGTACTTTGCATTTGTCCTTATTAATTTCATCCTATTTACTTCAGACCATTTCTCCAGTTTGTCCAGATCATTCTGAATTTATACATGGGTGTACCCATACTACCTATTTGGAATATCAAATAAATTCCAATTCACAATTTAACTTTTCTTTGGGTTTGTGAGGGTTTTCTTATTTTTAAATAATGAATAGGACACTAAGCAAAAAGTGTACAGAACATTCTTAGACTCTGTTGGACTAAGGGCTTCTTAGCTATTTACTGGACTCTTATGTACATCCTCAATAAAATAAGTTTTCAACAGGCAAATACAGTACCCATTGAATATGTCACATTAACAGATTGGAAACTGAAGTCCTATTTATTCCTTGACCAGACAAGGGTACAGCAGTGTGAGCTTTCCCTTTTGCCAAACAATTGCCTTAACCCTGACTTAGAGGGACCACCATGGAATACAAAGACAATTTACGTTCTAGGCCTGTTCAGCCCTGTTCTAGGCCCTGCGACAGCCAAAGGGGTACTGCTTACCACCACTGGGAAAAGTTTTCTGCGTGTAATATGGATACGGCAACTAGAAACCAGACTGAGACCATCAGCTCTTTTAACAAATTACTTTTCTTTGCTAGAAAAACTAGCTGATTTTCCATCTCATGGCAGACAGGTCAGACACTCCCGCAGTCCCATCGTTACCTTGGAACAATTCATCATCCAACAACTTTCATCTTTGGCACACTAATTTCCCAGACTGGAATTCCTTATGTAGCATAAGTGGAGTCCTATTGCATATTAGTCTGAATTCCAGAGGAGACTGAATAATAGAATAGGAGCAATGAAATGTGAATATGGATCTTTGTATGTGAACCTGCAGAAGCTCCCCACACTGCAACTTCTGTGTTTTTCCTGCCTAAAGATAGGATAACTCAAACAGCATAATTTAGAATTTTTCAGAATTTTGAAGTTTGTGTTCCAGGAGAAAGGGAGAGAAATTTCTCTTTTAAATGCTGTCTTTTTCAAAGGCTCTCTTATAGGTCTTGATGTTTTACAAAATGTTTAGAGATACAACATCTGATTCAGGAAAAGGAACAAGCCTGAACAAAAACTCATCTCCCATATTTCCCCAACTCTCTCATTTTCAAGTGTCTCTACACTTCTGAATTCCATCCAGGAGTGCAAATGGAAATGCAGTAACACTAAAAGAAATACTGTGCTTGTCGTCCTTTTGGACTGATCAATCCCCACCCCTAAGAAATACTGCAAATCTCACAAAGAAGATATTTCCAGTTCTGTTTTGTGGATGCACATAATTACAGTAATGTTGGATTCATTGCCCCAACTGAATCACAAGAGTTTAGGTTCATTCATCACTAAAAATAACCTTTGATTCCCAGCAATATTTTCTGATATTAATATAAAAATGAGGTAACTCCCATTCTGATCAGAAGAATTAACATCTACTGAAACATCCACAGTTCTATATCTCCCAGAGTCATAAGGTCCTCACATTTTTCTAAATCTGTTTTGTCCATCTCCTATATTCGATTTAAGTAGGGTAAGAACTGACGAGTTCATCAATATTATTTCTTAAAAATACGACTTCCTGATCCTTGCTCATTATATTGCTCTCAAAACAGCACCTTGAGGAAATCTGAGCAAAATTCACCACTGTGAGGAGACCCCAGTACAAGGCTTATATGCTATTTAAATCCCCGTCTCTCTTTTGAGGGCTTGCATGGAACTGAAGCATCTTGCATTGACTCTCTCCATAAAGGTGAATTTCACCCTACGTTTCTACAAAATCACAAAACTGTTACTTCAGCACATTTGTGCAGGGGGCCAGCACAAGGCATATGTACCACTTTGTTTCCATTTAAGCCCTCTACACAGGGATAGGCACTTACATAAGAATGAGAGCAAGACAATGAAGAAGCATCAGAAAGTCGTCTGATTTCCAGTTCCGCAAATAATCTGTTATTTAAGCAATGCTCTTTTTCTTTAAGATTCACATTACACACTAAAACAAAACAAAAACCCCTTGCAACTAGCAACACCTAAAAATAGAGACAGAAGAAGTGCATAGTTGATGACTAACATAATGCTAGAGCCATAAGGAAAATTCACTGTTCTTTAAAAGGTTCTATATTCCGCTAGATAGTTGAAAGGAAATGAGAGTGTTAAATAATGGAAATATAATTCAAAGTAGAATAGTAATAATAATGCTTAGAATTTACCTAGCATTTTGTATAACTATCAAGACACTTTACAAATGTGCATAAGCATTATTGTCCTTATTTTGCATATGGAGAAAGAAAAGTATAGCGTGGTTTGCCCAAGATCACATAGAAAACCAACAGCACTGTTGAGAAGAGACCCCTAGGGGCAGATCTGTAATTATGGCAATTTATGCCAGCTGAGGATCTGCCCCCCTGTGTTTTGACTCATAAGCCAATGCCTCATCAACCACAACACAACAGTTCCCATGACTGAGAAGTACTTTACCACAGACTAAGGATGGTGGTTTGGTTCTGCCAGAAATCAGAACCCCCAGCCCATCCCAGATCCAGTGTAGGAATGAAGATTTAGATCAGTATAAATGCTCATATCATTATGATCTAGGGGAAAGGGCACCCCCTTTTTAGTCTTTGTTTCCTCTTCTAGACAGAGAGTTTGCTTCTTGACCTCACAGGAAGGCATGCAGTGACATCAGAAGTCATGACTACGTTTGTATGTAGTACTTGGTGACAGGGCTAATCCATTGCTGTTGCTCTTTCCCTCTGTGCTCAGTCTGTACAGAACTACACTCTGGCTTTGTCTACACATACCAACTGCCCCAGTTTAAATAAAGGTGTGATGTTTGCACCAATTTAAACTGGAGGAACATGACTTCCCTCCTTTAGTTAAACGACTAACACTTTTTGCGTAGCCGCCCAAAAACAACATGGGGAAGAGCTGTGGAAGCTGAGCTGAAAAACCTGGGGCACCACTGGGGAACCATTGAAAGACTTGCCAGAAACAGACAGGAGTGGAGGAGCTTTGTCACTGCCCTAAAAGCCAGAGGCGTAATAGGAGCAAGATGATGATGAAGTCTCTCAGTATTAACACGTGGAGAGAGCAAGTACAGCAGAAAAGCCAACTAACAGTGAACCCCACAATGGTCCCCAGTGTCACATCATGTCTCCACAAGTGATCAAGAAGAAGCAGAAGCAGAATGTGAGACGAGGAGACCTCAAGGATAGCCACATAGACGGGAAGGAAATTTTATGAAGAGAACATCTGAGCTGATAGAAATGTAATTTTTAAACTATATGAAAGAAGTTACTGGCGAGAGTTTAGGTTTAAGGGCAATTACTAAAACAGCAGATTCACTGCCACCCTCCACAGCAAGACTGCCTCTCTATTTCTTATTCAGCACTGAGTTGAAAAATTGCTGGTAGGTTAATAGTTGTTGTAGTAACTCTATTCAGCCTCACCCTGGAGAAAGGGCTTTTTACAAAGCAAGGCATACTACAGAAAACTCCCTGCTATATTGCCACTTCAGTGATGTGGGCAACACATAGAGCAATGGTATAAGCTATCTATCGTGGACTCGTGGGGCGGGGGAGGGGGGTCAAAACCTAGTAGCCAGGGCCAGAGTCAAGATCCAGAAGTCTGAGCCAAGGCTCAGAGATGGAGTTAGGAACCAGGCAGAGGAGCAGGACTGGAACCAGCCTAGGAAGATGGCACAATCACAGCTGCAGGCATACGCGTTGAGCAGCCCGTGGCCAGGTGCTACCGTTGTGCTTAAGAACAGTCCCGGCAATGCTGCTCAGCCAATCAGGTGATCTGGCCAATTAGAGGTTTCAGCTGTCCTTAGCTAGCTGATTCCAGGACCAGCTGCAAGCCCTCATTCCTGACACCATCAGATTGCTGCTGCAGTACTATCCACTAGTAAATAAAATTGTGTGTATGGGGAGGGGAGGGGACAACCTAAAAAAGAAGTGCTGTTTGATAAGGCAGCCACTGGATGACATATAGAAATCTATCATTGTCCTCATTACAACTTAGGTGACTTTCAGCCTTAGTCAAAATAAATAAGTGAAAATAATTATTGATAAATCATTAAATGGTACCATTCTGGGCAGGAAGAAAAATGACAAAGATAAGCATCTGTGTGGGTAGAAAACAGTAGCAGGACACGGTCAGAGGAAGAAAACCAAATTCCTTTTTGATCTAGCACTTTAGAAAAGAGTCTGATTTTTACCTCAACTCTGATTTCTATGATTAATGAAAATCAGAACCACTGTTTCAAGTTCTCCTAGCCCTATTCTAGATTTCCAATTTAACCAGAATCTCTTCATGTTCTGAATATTTGTTACTTGAGCAAGAGAAAATTCAGGCTGAATATAAAGTAAGCTTCCCTAATGGTGAGATCTATTAGGGAAGTTTACTTTATATTCAGCCTGAATTGACTGGGTGAATATTACCTCTGAGGGGAGCAAGAAACTCAACTGCTTGAGCTATTTAAAATCAGACTTAAGAAATTATTCAAGAATATAATGTAGGCAACAGCCCTGCAATGGCAGGGGGATGATCTGAGAACAAAATACTTTAAAGTCCTATTCTTTGATAACTTCTGTGATTCTCTTATTAATAAGAGTGAGAACCTTTTCAATTCTCCACCACCACCCCATTTCTGACCTATGTCTTTGAATAAAGTGATTTTTTTTAAAAAAACAAACAAACAGTGTTTAAGTAGGTATTTATAGAACTAAAGATGATGATGACAACAGTTAATTTGTCATTCAATATGAATTAATAAAATATGCTTAAAATTTAAATTAATCTTCTCTCTCAGAAGAAATATTTATTACTGAAGATATTCCAGCACAGTATTTCTTAGAAGTAAGTTGCATGTATGCGGGATTTTTGTTATTTAACTTCAAAAGGGAAACAAATTCTGATTTCTGATATAGAATCACATTTAAGGCCCTACATCACAACATTGTTTTACTGCAACACCGAATGAAGTATGATATTTCAAGATATCTATGACGAGAGATGTAATTACAAAACAATTTACTAATATTGGCCCATTGACTGCAGTAGGAGTTAACTTCAAATTAAGTTTAGGGCACCCAAGCATCAAATGGGATCAGGTTCCTCTATTGGGTTGTCCCACACAGGCTGCTAATTGTTTTATAAAAACAACATATACACCATAAATAGAGATGAACTAACCCTACATAATTTTATAGGAAGCTAATGTCTGCAAAGAAAGTCATCCAAAAACCATTCTGACATCTACTAATAGCTCCAATTCAGGAAAGCATGTGGGGACATGTTTAAATCCATCCCATTAGGAATACTTTCCTAAATCAGAGTCAATATTTGTTTATTTTGTTCTGTATGTATTATTTAGTATTAAACCATAAACCATATTCATGACTGAATATAAAGATAATCTACATCTCTACAAAAATGAATATTGTTACTGTAACATGGTGTACATGTTCACGATAATTATGTAAACACTTGTATTTCACAAAACATGATTTTACATTTTTAAAATGCTGTCAGTTGACATTATACTGCAGGTGGAGGTCACGAAGTTCTGTCATACCAATGACAACATTGTTTCAATAGTAACTAATGTGCTTCAAAGAAGAGAAAAAAACAAGCTAAAAATAAAAGGACTAAGAAATGGACAAAGTAATTGGCATCAGTAAAATATGTGATGGTGCGGGATGCTATAACATTTTAATTAGCACATGTTTAGTAAGATATGCATAACTTGTGCTGTTGTGAATAATATGGTCATCCAAAATTCAAGTCAATACAAATTGTATAGCAGCTGACAACACATATTTTGTATTTAACGCCACTGTAATTTTTAAAATAATTAATGTACTGCATTTACTAAATAATCTGCAAGATCGTGTAAATACAGCACGCAAAGATTTACATGTGGAACTCCCTTATTTCCCACATAAATCCCCACTCATTGAGACAATAGATCCCATTTATTTACATGGGGGCAGTGATGACCTTTTTAAGTGCAGCAAAACTGAAAGTCCCATGAGACCCTGCACTGTGTAAACCACAAAATCCAACCACATTATTTCACAGCCCTAATCTTAAATTCATTCAGATCTGAAGTTTTATTTGCATTGCATTGCAAAAGTATGTTTGAACACGGCATCTCCACGTGTATTCCTTTGGAATAAGTAAAAAAAAAATACTTTAGAAGTAGCTCTGGAAATTTGCTTAACAATTAGTGTATTCTAGTTTCCACTAGGATTTTATGGTGCCCGGGAGACTCTGTCCTCATAAAAAAAGGTTAATTTTACTATACAGTTAATCCATACTACAAATTACTCCTTCAGTCCTACAGAGTTTTCAGTCTAGCACAGGAATCAAACCATAGTCTGCACTCTGATTTATGACATGCTGTCATCTTCAAATCAAGAAATCAGATTGTTGAGTTACACAGTGATGCATACAGAATTCAGAGGGTTGAATCTAGCCATTGTTTATTAAGTTAATCAAATATAAAATGCACCCATATTCTACAAAAAAAGTTCAAAGCGCTGTAAGTGGCAGTGTTTGGACATTACTGTGGGATATTGTAATTGGGGTGTTTTTGTTTTTTTGTTTGTTTGTTTTTTAAAAAAAGGACACTTGATTTGTTATTTCCCATTCCCCATAAATCAGCCAGCTGTCCTAACTCTTGCTTTGTCTGACAGAACTCACAACTTTTGTGAACAAGCATACCAAATATAGGCAGAATGACCATCCATCTATTGACCCTTGGATCAATCTATTGATTCCCATGCAAGCATGATCTGAACGTATGAATACAAAGATTCATAGCATATGCCCGTCTGTAAACCAAACTGAAAAGTGTTGTCAAGCCGTATTTGTTACCTGCGTGGTGGATTTTTGTTTTTCCATTAGTAACTGCTGGTATATTAGATCCAGAAGATGAGGCTTCCATTTTTATTGACCTTCTGACTTGTGGGAGTGAAGAATGCCTAACCGCAGGCAGACGCTGTGATAGCGGATGGCTTCCTGCCCTTCTCCTCTGATAGATTTGCACACGCTTTTCAGCCCCATGAATAGATAAACTTATACCTGATGGGAATGAGAAATAGCACTGTTAGATGCAGGAGACCAGCTCAGAATCACTAAAATATATCAATCGGCACAGTTTAAAATGGAGCGGTAACAGCCCTCTTGGGAAAAGTACAAAGGCATGAATTTTGTATTAAAATAAAAAATGTTAACCTCTTTACTCTTGCTGTGCAGGTGACAACAGGGCCAGCACAATAATGGGTATTTAAATTAATATACAGTCCCAGTCTAATGAGTTACTGCCCTGAAGGAGGAATTAACTGGAGTTCCTACAGAAGGGGCACGCACCTCATGAAGGGCAGTAGCAATAGGTTAACCATCACTGAGTTTATTTAATAACACTCCACTCCTGACTAGAATTGCAGATAGGTAAACATTTTTCTTTAGAAAAATTCACATATCTTGTCAAATTTCATCAGAGGTTTAAAAAAAAACCAAGAAAACAAAAAAACAAAGAGTCATTTCGACCACTGACTATTTCTGGAGGAACATTTTTTGATTTTGGTGGAAAAGAGTAATGACACAACAGACACAAGCTTGAATCTGCAAAATGATTCTGCTTTTTCATACAAAACCTTGATACTATCTTGATTTTTTCTGGTGTTCATTGCAAATTATTTTGCACAACTCTTTTCCCCAAATTCTATGGATCTGATGTAGCTGACAAGTGCACAGAAAGTGCTGCTCACGGTAAAAATCACCACAACTGCCCCAACAGAAAAAAAAGGCAGCTTGAATTTCCAATACATACAATGCACTGTACATTCGTAGGGAAAGATGCCACTTTATAGGTGTAAAGCCGGATTCTGATCTCATATCTTGTTTACACTGCTATAACTGCGCTGCTTTCAGCCGAATTACTCCTGATTTATGCTTGTGTAAGGGAGAGCAGGATCAAACCTTTAGATCAGATATCTATTGGGCAACAAAAGTGATTAATGAAAATATTGCTCCATGTTTAAGGAAAACTAAAACTTGGGGGTAAGCCTTGCTCCCTTCATAACACTAACATTTCTCAGGTTTCAGAGTAACAGCCATGTTAGTCTGTATTCGCAAAAAGAAAAGGAGTACTTGTGGCACCTTAGAGACTAACCAATTTATTTGAGCATGAGCTTTCGTGAGCTACAGCTCACTTCATCCGATGAAGTGAGCTGTAGCTCACGAAAGCTCATGCTCAAATAAATTGGTTAGTCTCTAAGGTGCCACAAGTACTCCTTTTCTTTTTACTAACATTTCTATTGATTATATTGTAGGACTGCTTGTGAGAGAAAGAAGAAGATTTGGGGCATCTTGTATTAGAAGTTGCTCATGAGAGGAGTACCTGAAGAGGGATGGAGAAGGGGGTTGGGAGGGAGGGAGAGAACAGAATTGGAGAGAATATCCCAGTTCTATCGTGCACAGGACACAGTGATCTGAAGTTATCTGGGCCCATGCATGATACAAGTGGGATAGATGATTCAAGAAACATGGAGAAGCATCCGAGATCTGGTCTGGTGTGTTGCCCTGGGCGCACCCTCAAAAGCTTAGGACCAGGGGACTGCCTCGCCAAACCCTGGCCTTGATTGGAAGGGGGCTAAGGTGACTTTCACCTATGGTTCCTGCCCTGCTTCCTGCTGTAATCCTGCCTGGATTGTGCAGGACAGAAGTGCAGAAGAGGCTGGGGTTTAAAAAATTTTCTCTGTGGGGCTGGTGTATGTAGCCCCAGAAACTTCAGTGGTGCCAAAACATCCACCATAGGATCAGTTGTCTCAATCACCTCCTCCACCTGAAGACCCAGGTTCTGGGCCACTCTCCTTAGTAGCTCCTGGAGCTCTGTTGTCCACAGGAGTCAGTGATATTGATGTCCCTGCTACCACTTCATATGGGGAAGACAAAGATGATGCCTAGTCCCTCTGGCTCACAGGGGTCACCCTGTGCTGATGACCTCGTACTCTGCGCTGGGGGCAGCACTAGCCCCGATCTCAGTGCTGGCTTTGGTGCCAGCTTTGGTGCCACGAGGTGGTTCCTGAGCCATGGAAGACTGTGGGGGAGCCTGTCCTTCTGAGGTGACTGACAGCGACCTTCTTGAGTACGACCCCCGGGTCTGATGGTACACCCACGGGGTCCAAAAGGGCCATTGCATGGGCATCTGTCACTGCGCTGGCTAAGACAATATGGGGACAGTGTGCCCCGCCTCCTGTCTTGAACGGTGCCGCTCCAATCAGAGCCGGCATCGTTTAGAGGTGTACAACTCCACGTCCCAGTCCGATGATGTCAACTCCAAGGGGGTGAGTGTCAGACAATGTGAGGCAGACAATGATTATTGAATGACAACGGACACTGCAATTCAAAAAGTTAAAGCTTTATCACCATTAAAACACAAGTAGTCAACATCATGTCAAAATATACAAAAGTAAATATCCTTACATCAAACTCTAATAAGTTCTCAAGCAGCATTTTTCTTACTTTGCCTATCTGTAGATTTTGGTTATTATCGATGGACATATTTCCCCATGCTAATTTTTCCCCTACTGTTACTCACGCCTTCTTGTCAACTATTGGAAATGGGCCATCCTGATTATCACTACAAAAGTTTTTCTTTTCCCTCCTGCTGCTAATAGCCCACCTTAATTGATTAGTCTCATTACAGTTGCATGGCAACACCCATTTTTTCATGTTCTCTGTGTGTATATATATCTTCCTACTGTATTTTCCACTGCATGCATCCGATGAAGTGGGTTTTAGCCCACGGAGGCTTATGACCGAATAAATGTGTTAGTCTCTAAGGTGCACAAGTACTCCTCGTTCTTTTTGCAGATACAGACTAACACGGCTACCACTCTGAAACATATTTTTGTTGGTTTGCATGCACAGGGAAAACAACGTTTTACCAAATTTTACCAATAAAAATCTAATCCTTCCAAGCCTATCTATAGCAGTGACTCAGCTTTGCAAACTGTTTGTGCAGTCCAGGCATCAATATAATACACCCCGAAGAGTCAGAGCAAGTAGTCAAGAAGAAGAAGATCTTGTAAAGAGGAAGCCAGAAAGGAGGAGCTTGCTGTAGTCAAGGCACAAGGATGAATGAGGGTTTTGGCAGAAAAAAATGGGATCGTTTAAATATGTCACATAAATGCGTAAATCACCCATCTGGTTGCTATTGATTTCTAAATGCAAGAAAGTAAAAAGTGGATTGGTTCACTTAGGGGCCAGATTCTCAGCTGGTGGAAACTGCCACACTTCCATTAGTCAATGGTGCTATACTCATGGCATCACTGTTTCTCAAACTGTGAAGCTAACCTCCATAGGGAAAAGGCCAATGAGATGAATGTTTTTCATGCTAAATCATTCTCACTTCTGATTCAGCAGAGAGAGCAACTAGAATGGTCTATGCACTGTTCTGCTTGCTAGGGAATCTGGGTGGAAATGGCTGAACAAAAGAAAAAAATTAACCTGCTGCCCCCTCTCCACATCCCTGAAAACACTACCTAAAGGCAGCTCTCTTTTTTCACCCCACACCTTACCATGAGAACACAAATGTCTGGCGAGGCCTGGCTAGTTTTTTCCACATCTTAGGGAGAGGAGTGTTACAACAACATTTGAGAAACCCTGCATTAAATTAAATCATTTCTGAGTGAGCTGTAGGCAGTATCTCTGTTCCAGTGACAGTGTCATGTAACTTCTAACTTGCCGTTGGTAACGAGTAATAACAACATTGCACCTAACCCTAGATTACTCCCTGTTGTACGGAAAATGTGAGAACACTCAATATCAGATCAGTTGGGAGGGTGGGGGGGAAATGTAACCGCATTGTACCCTTTTCTGGAACTGGACTGATCATGGAGTTAAAGCTGCAGTATCTGCCTAAGAATGGGACTGTTCTGCTGAGATCCTAAAGATTTCAAGCATTTTTTTCTGCTACTGGGTTATTGTTGATTGCTGTGGATATATTGATTAACTGTTAAAGGGGGGGCTGCAGGAATGACTTTTTGCATGGTCTACGAGCTCCTACAGCAAGGCACATGTGCGTTTTTTAATGGCTGTGAGTATACATCTAAATAAATGAATGGTATTTTATTTATATGCATTTAAGGTGCATATATTTATATTCCTAGCTGTCTGTTGTAACAGCTCACTCTGTTATACACAAAAAGGAAACGGAAGACACAGTATGTTTATGCTGCTCCTTTTGCTAGGCTATTAAGAAAAAAAGCCTCACAATTTGTGAGTAAAATATGTTCCCTTTCCATTCTCCCAGCAGGCTGCAATCAGTGTCATTTGTTACCATTTCAGATGACTGAGTTCTTATCAGGACTGTCTGCTTTTTTGATTTTGTTAATTGACTAGGATGTGGTGCTGGCAGCGGGGTGTTTTGTTTTGTTATTTACCATTTATTTTACTATGTTGTTGTAACTTGTACATTTAGTTTGGATTGCCTTTTAGTACTATTAGAACAATATGTATTCTGAATAGTTATTCAAAAAATAGAGGGAGAAGTTCCTGTGTCTGCCAGAATGAAGGACCAGCACTAACAATGACAACTTAGATACTGCAATCAGACGGCCCAAGCATACTCCTATAATCATGCTGAGTCCCTCTGAAATCTATAGGGCTCCAATGAATTGCTGAATGAGGCCCTATATCTCAGTCCTTTCCATACAGGGATAGCATGCGCCTAAAGTTTCCTATTTGTTTTGAGCAATGCCTACATTTGTCAAGTCATAATTTGCAGATTAGATCTGTGTATTTTAATTAATGTCTAGTATATTCTATGTTATTTATTGATTTGTAGCTATTCTGCAACAAATTATGCTATAATTCAGTGGCTCTCAACCTTTCCAGACTACTGTACCCCTTTCAGGAGTCTGATTTGTCTTGTGAACCTTCAAGTTTCACCTCACTTAAAAACTACTTGCTTACAAAATCAGACATAAAAATACAAAAAAGTGTCGCAGCCACACTATTACTGAAAAATCAATTGGAAGACAAATATTGTACTTAAATTTCAATGTATATAGTGCAATATAAACATGTCATTGTCTGTATGAAATTGTAGTTTGTACAGACTTCGCTAGTGTTTTTATGTAGCCGGTTGTAAAACTAGGCAAATATCTAGATGAGTTGATGTACCCCCTAGACCCACTGCCATAATTCATGCATCACTGCTACATATTTTTCCACATCTGATTCTTCAAATGTTATTTACCTTTCTGAGTGTTTTGTGACTATTCATCAGCAATGATCTATAATAAATGATGTAATTATTTACTATATAAATTATCTATTTTTGTAGTATACAAAGTAATGTTGAATCCAATGCTTAATGTGGATGCAGTAAATATGAGGCACTCTCCCTACTGAGAATATTTTGGCTAGGTAAACTAGTTGACTTTTTCTGGTTGTATAGTGAACAAACAATGAATTGCTCCTCTGACTTTCCATGAGCAGAAGACATTCTAAAAGAGCCTTTCTATAATTACTTAATATATATTTTATCTAATTATAATTACTTTAATTAATTAGAGAACTATAGGAATCAGAATTTCCATTTCACAGGAAATTCTGTGATTTTAAAATTTGTTCTCTTCCAAATGGGAACAAAATATCATACTTCAAAATTTTCAAAAAAACGGTTTTGGAGCAATCACAATATTTTATTTTGCCAAAATTGAAATGTTTTGTTTCAATTTCAACTTTAAGTTATAAAAGAATATAAAATAATGTACTAAAAATCAACTTATAAAATGAAGTCATTTCAAAATGAAATATTTAAATGCTCCATTCAAAAAAAATGTTGAAATGGAGCATTTTGACAACAACAAAATGATTTAATTTTAGTTCTAAATTAAAGTTTGTCAAAATCAACACATTCCCCTGGGAAACTGCAATTTCAGTGAAATGGCATATTCCAATGGAAAAAGGGTTGGCTGCCGGTGGGTGCAGAGCACCCATTAATTTTTCCCCGGGGATGTTCCAGCCCTGGAGCACCCACGGAGTCGGCGCCTATGCCATTAGAGGCTCTAACTCATAATGGTTAGTGTCCACAGCTTATTTTTTCACACCTTTAACTGTGCCCAATGATCATCAGAAGACAGAAGCTAAATGAGCAAAGTTTTTTTGCATTTTCCTTTTCGGAATGTTGATCCCACAGAAAGTTATTCTCTACAGTCAGTTAAGTTTACTCAGGTAAACAGGCTGTGTCCCATATTTTGGGCTAAAGTACATGTGCCATAGGCTGAATCAAGTTCAGTCTTTATCATTTTAATTCATCCTTTCGAACTACTGCCTGCTGGGAAACTACATTCCCCAGAATTCCTATAATATACAATTAAATCCCCACTTTCAGCCTCTTCCATTCAAAATACTTATGCTTATGTTTTTCAAAAGTAACCTGCTGCAACCCAGTCTGCCATGTTGGCAGGGGCCAGAGTCCATGTGTACCAGGATTTTTCTCTCCTGCATTACTCATGTACAATATTCTTTTTCTCGACAGGTAAGTGACAGGTTCAACACAGCACATGGTGCCAACAGAATGGTCATAAAGTGAGGAGTGACTTCCAGAGGAGATGGCATCTGCTGTGTTTAAGCTGCTAGTGCAAATCCATGCTCATTTGTTACCTAACCTTTTTGGCAAGAGTTCAGCAAACTGGCAATAACACAGTGGTAACTCAAAGGCTAGGTCTACTTGCCTTGTCCATAGACAGGGTGTTATTAGGATTTCCATTCAAGAGACTCCAACTAACTCTCCATTGTGCTTATAAGGTTAAGGGAATAAATCATGAACCCAATTTAGGACTAAATCATCATTCTGGAAGAAAAATAATAAAACTCTGAAAGAAACTAGTAGTCAGGTAATGAGCTTTTGATCCATTTGAATTTGGTGAAGTGGTTCATGGAAATGGGGAGAGATAGTCTGTTAGTTTCTACCCCCTTTTTTCCCCCCTTGGCTATATCCACCTTGGTAGAAGACTAAAATGCCTGTACGTTTTAGAACAGCATGAAACTTGGGTAATCGTACATTTCAAAACCTTGAATTTTTACTTTTTGGTATTTAACTCGCTAAAAGGTGTGGTTGACGAAATACCAGTTTAAAGAACTAAAACGTCTTTAAAGTAACTGTCCGTGATCAAAGATATGTTGCATCTGTAATACACACTCTCTTTTGTAAGAGCACATGGTAAATGTATTCTCCCTGAGTCCATTCTTTCATCATTCCACGGAAGAACAATGCTGCAACTTCTGTGCAATGGCAGCACTTTTCATTCTGTGAAGTGTCAATATTCCATTAAGGCGTTAGCTGTTCAGAGAGGACGTACCAAGTGCATAGGACAGCACTGATGGTCCACCACTCATGTTATATGAGTAAACCGTATTCACTAATATTCTTGCAAATAAAACCTTCCTTATTGTTTTGCTTGTATCTCTGACAGCTCTTTTCCTCTTTCTGATTTTTGCAAGAACATTTACACAAAGTAAAACCTCATAATATAAATGTAAATAAATATTTATAAACTTTATGTGCAAGGTGGTTTGCATCCCAGATCTGCTCTGATGGCAATTTGGAAAACTTTTTTAAATAGCACAATAGATTATCACAGATAGTAAGTGAACAGAAGAGAATAATAAAAAAAGAATCAGTAAAAATCACAACCTGTCAGTAGATAAATCTGAGAAGAAAGGGCTAAATAAATGGTACTTGATCTAGCTCTAATAATATATAGCAATAAAGTGGTTACAGATAGTTGCATTCTGTGACACTATAATGGTTCTTTCAGCAAACTAGGTGAGCTGATGCAGGAGCAGTAGTGTGTTTGGAAAGCAACAGAATAACAGAGTCCATTAACTGGGCACTTAAGTCTCATATAGCTGAAGGGCATCCCCATTAATGGAATAAGGGTTAAGGCAGATCCTCCCTGATGCAAGGTCTTTTGAAAAAGCTAGCTCTTCCCCTCAGCCTTGTGAATAGCTGGCGACAGACAATTGCAACTTCCCTCCTGGAAGAGCCAACTGCACCCTACTGTTAATGCTAGAATTATTAAGAGCTATGCTTTCAAAGGGCTGGTTTTAACTATATGACGCCTGTTAAACCTGAATGTGGGATTAGCCACATAACCTCCACTAACTGAAAATGTACCTCTTAAGCATGCTCATATTTGCAGTTAGGCTATGAGAGGGTATTAATGCATCACAAAAGCCACAGATACAACAAGAAAAGATCATTTTTGTATTTCCTGACTTCTGTAGGTTGAACTCTCAGCAATCAGCTGGTATCATTAGTGCATTACATTTCTTTATTAAAAAAGAGTGAAAATAGGAGGTTTGGGGGCAGAGATGTTTCTAGGGATTCCACAACAGTTGTTATATCCATCACCATGCAGAGAACCTGAAAGACACTCGCCTGCTGTGCAGAACTCCCATGCCTGTGCGTGTGCAGCAATAGCAACCCTCCATACATGTGCATCCTTTCAGCTACAGCAGGGGGTCTCAAACTGGGGGTCGGGACCCCTCAGGGAGGGTCGCGAGGTTCTTACGGGGGGGTCGCGAGGTGTTGGCCTCCACCCCAAACCCCGCTTTGCCTCCAGCATTTGTAATGGTGTTAAATATAGAAACAAGTTTTTTTTTAATTTATAAGGGGGGTTGCACGCAGAGGCTTGCTGTGTGAAAGGGGTCACGGGTCAAAAGTTTGAGAACCACTGAGCGACAGTAATATATGTTTCAACACCTAAACTAATACAACGTATACCTAAGTGCATTCTGGAGTGAATAAAATAGGTGAGTTGGAATTAGAATATTCTGGGTATTGTCCTGAGGTGATTATGGTTTGCAAGAAAATGATCATCAAATGGAGAATACACCCACATTTGATATTATTTCCCTTGGTTTCACTCTGGGCATTTCATTCCTGCTCCGATTTGACCTGGGGTTCTCAGACCACCCAGCTGGCAGCTCTACCTGATGAAAATAAAGTTGAGTCTCCATTAGCTATCGTTACTAGCACCATTGTTTGATACATCTGTAAAGGAGCCAGCCGCTAGAAGAAAATGACTGTTATATTCTCCCCTTTTCCCCTAAACAACAGCTTCTTTGATTTTGTATCTTCCTTCCAACCCTGCAATGCACAAAACTTGTTCATGACAGCGTGTACTTTTATATCTAGCATCTTGCACAGGCCCTTTCAAAATAAAACTAAAACTATCCAATTAAAAAAAAATCCATCTACTACACCAAGGGTGGCCAACCTATGGCTCCGGAGTCACATGCGGCTCTTCAGAAGTTCATATGCGGCTCCTTGTATAGGCACCTTAGAGACTAACCAATTTATTTGGGCATAAGCTTTCGTGAGCTACAGCTCACTTCATCGGATGCATCCGATGAAGTGAGCTGTAGCTCACGAAAGCTTATGCCCAAATAAATTGGTTAGTCTCTAAGGTGCCACAAGTCCTCCTGTTCTTTTTGCGAATGCAGACTAACACGGCTGCTACTCTGAAACCTGTATAGGCACCGACTCCGGAGCTGGAGCTACAGGCGCCAACTTTCCAATATGCCCAGGGGTGCTCACTGCTCAACCCCTGGCTCTGCCACAGGCCCTGCCCCCCACTCCACCCCTTCCCGCCCCCTCCCCTGAGCCTGCAGTGCCCTCACTCCTCCTCCTCCCCCCGCCCCGAGCTTCCTGCACACAGCTGATCCTGAGGTGAGGGGAGGGAGCGGGATGGGGGAGCTGATGGTGGGCTGCTGACGTATTGCAGTGTCTCTTTGGCAATGTACATTGGTAAATTCTGGCTCCTTCTCAGGCTCAGGTTGGCTACCCTTGTACTACACTATTTATATTTGGTTTGGTTTACTATTAGCTTTCCAATGTAATAATCTGTTATGTAAGTAAATATAAGAAAAATTAAATAAAACATTGTTATACTAGGCCAAATAGGATGTTGGTTATTTCTCATAAGAGTTCAAAAGCTCTCTACAGATTATAGAAGTGGGATCAAAACACTTAGTGGTCTCGGGCTGTGTTCCCTCCCTGTTTTTCCCCATTGCTTTGTAATTTTGTCTTATATATCAAGGCTTTCAATATAGTATCTTCACACCCAAAGAATTATTTCAAATGACTTCCTTAATCAAATCACTGTAGACAGCCACCATTTCAAATACAGTGATCATTCTCTTTTACGCTAATTTCACATTCAATTTTATGCTGTGCATATACAGGCCATAAATGTTAAATTATGCAAAGTGATAATTTTCATTAACTGCTTGATGTCGGATTTACACATTACAATGAAAATACCTATAAATGTCTGAAACAGTCAAAAGTCTGTTTCTGCACTATATAACAGGTCATCTCTTTCACTTAATTTTATAAATAGCACTGCAATATTTTTACTGCCTTCTCTTAGACATTGCAAAAAATAATCTTTCCCTTTCTATGGAAACAAAAATCATCCACTATAAAAGCATGAGAATCAGGTTGCTCCTGTGTTAGCTGTGTGCCCAGAATCTATTTATTTTGTAAATCGCATATGGACTGGGTTTTCTTGCGTGCACACTGATAGGAAAAGCAGTTCTCTCCTAGCAGTAGTGTCTTATACCAGAAAGACGTGGGGGGTGGGGGAAATGTATCTGACAGGGAACATAATTTCAACTCTCATGCCAAGTTTTTCAGAATCCTGGGCATGTAAAAATCATAATATTTGTTTCTACTTGAAAGAGCTCATTCAACCCACGTTGATGTGATATGACCTGTCGCCAGCATTCTCACAGACACAGCATATGCTTCGATGGTGATACTCTGCAAATGTACTGTTGATCTGCTTATCAGTCAAACAGTGTCTTCACCTTTCAATAGGCTTGGAATCTTAAAATCAAGTTCTGTCACAAAGACAAAAATCCTTGCATTGATTCTATTTTCCAATCTATGGTAACCTTTATTTTGTTACAATTAAGGCAAGAAAGTAATGTACAACTAATCTTTTATACTTAACTCCATTCTCATGGCATTTGTATGAAATAAAAAATGTCACTGCATTCATTACTACATACCTGGGTGTTTTAAAGGAATGAAAGCATCAGATAATTGTTGCTAACTTTGGTCTAAAAAGTTTCCTACGGATATATTACATAATAAGAATGACAGTCATAGAACCTATTTTAACCACTTTTACTCTCAGTTATAAGGGTAGAATTCAGGATTGTCTCCTTTAAATAACTTCTTAATTAGCTTGAATGTAAAAAATAAAAAAGCCCAATCCAAACTTTCCATAACTTAAGGCTTTATACAACCAATTCTCCTGGAGAGGAAATCACAACAAGAGACGCACAGCGAATACCAACAGAATCTGTTGTTTATAATTAGGCCTTCTGTTTTGGGTGGGGGGGGGGACAGAGGGAGAGATATTAATTTCATTTGGAGGGAGTATTTTTAGCAATTTTTGAGTTTTATGTAGATGTCCAAAAATCAGGGCGTTTTGAGGTTCTCTCTTTGTATATACTCTAATAAGTAATTAATTGTTATAGCAGTGGTCACCAAGCAGTCGATCCTAGAGAACCCCCCAGCTGATCGCGATCTCTGGAGGTGCAGCAGGGCTGATGCTAAGGCAGGCTTGCTCCCTACCTGCCCTGGCCCCATGCTGCTCCAGGAAGCTGCCAGCCCCGGGGGTTAGGGGTCTCCCTCCACACGCTGCTCCTGCCTGCAAGCACCACCCTCACAGGAGCTGTGGGGGTGGTGCTTGCAGAGGGGGGCAGCGTGCGGAGCCATGTGCACCCCAAACCCCTGCCCCAGCCCCGAGCCCCCTCCCAGAGCCAGAACCCAATACCCCAACCTGCACCCCAAACCCCATCCTGCACCCCAAACCCCTGCCCCAGCTCTGACCGCCCTCCCAGAGCCACCACCCCACACCCCCACCCCCTGCCCCAGCCCTGACCCCCCTCTCAGAGCCAGCACCCCAAGCCCCCTCCTGCACCCCAAACCCCCTCCTGCACCCCAAACCCCTGCCCCAGCTCTGACTGCCCTCCCAGAGCCAGCACCCTGCACCCCAACACTCTGCCCCAGCCTGGAGCCCCCTCCTGCACCTGAACTCCCTCCCAGAGCTTGAACTCCTCACCCCCACTCCCTGCCCCAGGCTCAACCCAGAGCCCCCTCCCACACTGCGAACCCCTTGGCCCCAGCCCAGAGCCTGCACCCTCTCCCAAACCCCTACCCCAGTTGAGGAGAGTGAGTGAGGGTGGGGGAGAGCGAGCGAGGGGATGGAGTGAGCAGGGTGGGGCTTTGGGGAAGGGGCAGGGTAGATCCTGGGTTGCCCTTAAATTCAAAAAGTGATCTTGGGCATAAAAAGGTTGGAAACCACTGCATTATAGTAATATAAACTGTAACGAATAATGTCTTTGCAGTGTTCCCTTGTGCACACCAGCAGGGTCTACACAGATCAATAAATACATGACACGTTAATGCACTTGAGAAATCTCACCCCTGTAGCCCGCATTGCTGTTCAGTGTAGACAAACCCTTCGATAGAGGTAACCATTTCTGGTGTTTTTCTGATGTTTATTGGTTAAACACTAATTTTATTTTTTATTTTTTCCTCCTCATATCAGGGCTGTTTTACCAGTGTTTATCTTTTAAAACTGAAATCAGAAGCCCTATTTATAATTCCAGCAGTATTAGATGACTTGACGATACAGCCACTAAACAAAACCAGTAGGTAGGCACCCAGTTATACGTATTTAAAGTCAGCGTGCTGGGCTCTAATTCCAAATAACTTTACTAATTACATCACACCATGGTATAGCTGAGAGACCTGAAGGTTGCGAGAGGAAAGAAATGTAGTCAAAAGCTCTCAATCTTATCTGAGCTGGGAGTTCTGACACTAACCACAGACAGGTTTCAGAGAAGCAGCCGTGTTAGTCTGTATCCACAAAAAGAAAAGGAGGACTTGTGGCACCTTAGAGACTAACGAATTTATTTGAGTATAAGCTTTTGTGAGCTACAGCTCACTTCATCGGATGCAACCACAGACAGACTCCAGAGGTCAAGGAAGCGTGAAGCAAGTGATAACTCGGGCTAACTGGTGAAGCTACCAGATTTGTTGATATAAGAAAGCTGGGAGTAGAAAGAGGTACAGGAGGATATGAACATTTGGGCAAGTGTTTTGGCTGCTTATGAGGAAGAAAGCTGAGCCTTGCTTTGGGGAAGGAATTTAGTCACCCAGCAATCTTTTTGGAAGTGTGTAGTTAATGCAAAATATTTGGAGGTTCAATTAAACTTCACACACCACTCTGAAGTGCTGAATGTTTGTCTGAACCTAGCCTGTAAACATTTAAATGTTTGCTCCTCAAAAATTTGGAGTCTACCGTCAGTGAATGACTGACATCTGTCACTGATGGGCAGCAGCCAACGTTCATGCAAATGAGCCAGTATCTTTTCCGTGCACATTATATCTTTTGGAAAGCCCATAAGCCAGGGTAAAAAGAAGGCTGTAGGGGGATAAAGGAGTGTGCAAAAATGTGGATTCAAAAGATTTATAATTATACAAATTAAGATGGTTACATACAGAAAATGATGTAGGAGGGGAGAGGAGTCCTCTTTCTTGTTCCAATGCCTGGGTGCTATGGCACAGGTGTGCACGCGCACACACTCTGAAGGTTGTTTTTGCCTGAAGGGATATTAAAAGGTGCAGTAGAGAAGATGGAAGCCAGCAGTAAAGCTTTAGAACCAGCTACTAAAGCTGCCTTTCACTAAAAGTATGAAATACTGGACGAGATTCCCTTATTCTTTGCCCTTCTCTCTCACTTTCTTTTTTCCCCAGAGGTAACTGCTGATAAAATGACAAGTGCATGAAAATGCAGCAAAAATAATGAAAAGATGACAAATGTTGTAAAGATCAGAGAAATATTTGTGAATTGTCACTGTAAATTCTCTCAGGAAATGAGTTTCCCAGCAAATAATTTGGCCAGCTCTACCTAGTCCTTACAGGTATAAGTACGCATGGTAGTTAGGTTAGCTAGCATTCAGTACGTTCCAATAATTATTTTCCCCAATGAAAATCTGGCTGCATTTGAAGCTCCTCATCTGATTCTTGTTAAATCTGTAATGCTCTGGAATTCGCTGGTTCTTATAGCTTTATTATAGGCTGTAAGAACTCACTTTACTCTTTGAGAAGCGTATTGCTCAGAAGCAACTTCCTACATCAGGAAATATACTGTAGAGGTTGCCATGGTAATTAATTTTCAAAACTGAAACTTATTCCCCTTTTTTGAGAAAGAAATGTCTTTGCATAGCTCTGTAACTAGAGCTTAGGTCTTCATGAATCAAGTGTAATAGTGTAAATCTGTTGCCATTAAAGAGGAGTGGAATTGATTCTTATTTATACTAAGGGCCTCCTTTATCAGCAGGGCAAGACCTTAGCAAAAATGTGTATCAAGGTCTGAATATCTCCAAAATAAGAGAGAATCAGAAAAAGAGAGGGGCAAATGGAGAATAAATGTTTATAGCAGATAAAGGGAGAAAAAAGATTGGGGGAAAAAATCACTCCTCTCTCCCAGCCAGTCAGTCAAGCTGTAGCAAATGGGCCGGGCAGCACCATCAAAAATGAGGGAGAGACAGTAGAAAGGGAATTATGGTGGTGTTTGGGGCATTGCAGTAGCATGACCACGCAGCAGTCCTGTTGGTAGGATTTTAAACAGCACAACCAAGGAAGGAATGCTAAAGCCAAAGCACATCAAAGAGTGGCTCGAAGCCTTTTTCAAGTTTCCTTTTGTGCCTCAGAATGTAATTTCATTTGAACCCATCTCACGGTATTGGCTTTTCCCATCTACATCTTTTTGTAGAATTTTGGAGGTTTTCCAAAAACCCTAAACCTTGAATTTCCACCTCACTCTTTCTTCTTCATGGGCAGATGAATGGAAAGCTCCACTCACATATAAAAGGAACAGAGCTTCACCCCTTAAGACATGTACAATGATTAGCATGAGGTTATGCTCTCGTTATTACATGCTATCACTGTAGAAATAGTAATAGTTTTTGTGCCTGTTAAATACCACAGCCATTTATTACTTTCCAGTTCATATAAAGATCACTGAACTCCAAGACATTTGCATTATTCATCACATATTTAATATTTTAGTTCTCCTGACAGAAGTGGTTGTAGATATTTAACTAAATGTTTGCTGTAGATCCAGTTGATTAATACCACCCGTCAAACTGTTTTTAGGTACTTGCTTCACCTTAAAGCTTCAGGGCCAGATATCAACACATGGTTTTTAAATGCAGGGGAAAAAAAATAGATTGAAAATGTCAAGGCATGGTATGTCAATATTTCTACGTTCATGGTTGCCTGGGAAAAGGTTTCAAGGTTTCAAGATATTCAAGGTTTTTTATTTTATCTGGTGACCACATTAGCTCTGAAACATACTACATTATCTAATGGCAAGTATTTGATTAATTTAAAAGATAAACATAATGCTGAAAGTATTATATTCATATAAATAGTAATAGCAATCAACAGAAGCATGAACATTTGGTTAAAAACAGTTCCTACTATAACTGTGTTTTCTCTCTTTTTTAAATTAAGTTTTCATAAGTCCATATGCAGTGTATTTATACTAAGCACTTCTGTTTATGTTCATCTGCACAAATCATGTTCCCTGCACAAAACCTGAATGAATTGCAAGAATTAGATGAGAGTAAGGTAGAAAATAGAGCTGATCAGAGGATGGTTTTCCCATCCCACAAGAGTTTGAGATTTTGTATTTTTTCCCCAGTCTTGAATCAGGACAAAAAGTCAACATTTTCTGTGAATTGATAATCCACATGAAATTTCAGATTGAGTCAAGGTGTTCTATTTTAATAATTTCAAAATGTTTCATTAAATTTTTTAAAGCTTTTTGAAAAAATATAAAAACTCACTAAATTTCAAAATTAAAGCCTTTTCAAAAATCTCAAAATGGGCGATTATCAACAATTTTGAAACTTGTTAAAATTATTCAAATTGGGAGATTCGTCAAAACCTTCCCTCTCCTGCAAAGAGTTTCAGTGTTGATTAATCAACATTTTCCAATGAAAAATGTTTTACTGGAAAATTCCCAGTCAGCTCTCGTGAAAAGAATTCTCTGCTCTGCCCCCAGCCCAGAGAGTAGCAGCTCTACTCTGTAGCTATTACTTCAGTAGCCTTTGCAGTTTCTGCACTGCTCTTTGGTGGGAGGAAGAGGAGCAGGGTCACTGAAGATTCCCTGGCAATTTATTAACTCCCTCTCCCGTCAAAAAATAAATTTTGTACCAATGCACAAGGAGTCCCCATAGAACTGTATTCTGCAGCGCACAGGGATAGTTGATTATCTGTGCAAGTTCTTCACATCCTTAACCCTCCACCCCCAAAACACACCCTCATCATCTGAGCCACACTAGTCCTGCTGGGTTCATGGCTTTCCACAGCATGCACTTGGGATACAGAAATTTAGCACTTCGACACTCAAAATTATTTGCTAGATGGAGGGGACAGGTGGAATGCAATATGCACATAAAGTAAGCTATTGTGCAAGTAAGATTCCGCACCAGACGTTTTTTATTTTCTTGCAGTGCTTCCAGATTGTTTTCTCTGTGATCCATTGGTATGGTCTTTGCCTTACTAGTTAAGACTTTAGGGAGACAAGGTGGGTGAGGTAATATCTTTGATTAGACCAACTTCTGTTGCTGAGAGAGACAAGCTTTCAAGCTTAGACCTGAAGAAGAGCTCGGTGTAAGCTCGAAAGCTTGTCTCTCTCACCAACAAAAGGTAATCCAATCAAAAGTATTACTTCCCTAGGGTGACCAGACAGCAAATGTGAAAAATCGGGACAGGGGGTAGAGGGTAATAGGAGCCTATATAAGAAAAAGACCCAAAATTCGGGACTGTCCCTATAAATCAGAACATCTGGTCACCCTATACCTCACCCACGTTGTCTCTCTAATATCCTGGGACCACATGGCTACAACAACACTGTACAGTTAAGACTTTGTAAGGAAGAAAGAAATAGCCAATTATACTGTGCAATTCAGCCTCAGGCAAAAGAGAAGCACCATGGGCAGTGGTTGGGGGAGGCTAATCCCCAGCCCCTCCCCTTCTGCTTAAGACCCCGCACCCCCTCCACTTTTGCTCCCCTACCCAACCCAGAGCACTGCCACCTTGGCCGCAGCACCCCCAACCCCAACCCCGGAGCGTGGGATGGATGGCACCATGGCAGCACCCCAAACCCAGCCCCAGAGCATGGTGCGGGCAGTGTGACTGCACCCACCCCGACCCCAGCCCCGGAGTTGAAGCTGCAGCCACCCCAAACCCAGCCCCAGACCGTGGGGCGGGCACCAGCCAGCCCCAGCCTCCTGAGTCCCAGGCGACAGGCCATCCGACCCCAGTCCCAGCCTGGGCCATGATGGGAACTCACTTCTGGGGACAGAGCATGGGTGGAATCATGCCAGGCCATTTGGGGAGGCACAGCCTCCCCTGGCCCATGATGCCTGCCACCCATGGGAAGCAGTCCTTCCCAGAGTTTCAGATGGAAAGTCCCAGTCTAGGAAAGACCAGTTCTAGCAGTCTCTTTAGAGCAGCCGTTCTCAAACATCATTGCACCATGACCTCCACTTCTGACTACAAAAATTACTACATGGCCCCAGGAGGGGGGACCGAAGCCTGAGTAAGTCCAAGCCCCACCGCCACGGGTAAGGAAGCCAAAGCCTGAGCCCCACTGCCCTGGGGGGTTGTGGGGAGAGTTGAAGCCTGAGGACTTCAGACCCAGGCAGGGGCCTGTAACCTTAGCCCTGCTGCCCAGGATGGAAGCCCTCAGGCTTCAGCTTTGGCCCCGGGCCCCAGCAAGTCTAAGCCAGCCCTGGCAACCCCATTAAAACGCGGTTGCAACCCACTTTGGGGTCCTGACCCACAGTTTGAGAACTGCTGCTTCAGAGAGACTGGTGGTTTCTGAAGTTATGTTACTTTTGTGGAAAGAAAGCTAGATGTCTTCAGGGTCATCAGTCAATGGTAAAGAAACACAGAAGACATAGTTTTCTTCAAACACTGAACAAGAAAGTTAATTGGAAATAAAGGGGGGAATAAAACCCCTAGTGCTAGATTTTTCTCTCTGTGTGTGCGTTTCACTCCAGAGATTCTGCCTAGAATCTCCGCCAGGCTGGCTTGATGCTGCAGAAATCATGTACTTGGCCTCCACCTCCAAGACCGAATAAATGACAGCAGGGATAAAAAGCCGTAATAGAGTGCACATGCATGCAACAGAAGTGAAACTAGAGACGTAAAGGGAAAACAACCTCTAAAAGCTACAACCTGCCACGCAGAGACAGGTTGAGATCGGTGAAGACCAAATGAGAATATGAAACACCCATCCCTTTGGGATGCCAGGAAGCAGTTAATCCTCAGATATCACTGCTTTTCAGAAGAAGCATATTGCTCAGCTTTTGGAGCACAGTCTTAATGAAGACCCGATTCGCTGTGAAAGGACTCCCACAGAACACTTCTGGATAGAACAACAGAGTAACAGATCCAATGCCACGCTAATTGTAACTCTGTCTAAAAGTGATGATTCTTGGGTATTACTGTCACATTGTCTAGAATGGCTCACAACCGAGACACACCATACTGGTGGTATGTTCTATAATTAGATCTCACCAATCCAGTAATACTTACAAAGTCCTAGATCACTATAGCAGTCTTACCATGGAGTCATGGACTGGAATGCCCAAGGGGACTGTCCATCTTGCCACCCAGGTAGCTGAACTTAGTGATAAATAGTCACTTACACCAAAAATCACAAAACATACAGGTTACTCCCAGACCCAAGAGACCAGTCACTTACCCCAGATTAATTTGTACCTTAGATCTCACACCAAAGACAATCCTGGTAACCAGTTATTTACAGGTTAAATCAGGGAACATAAATACACAAATGATTAAACAAAAATGATTAAAGGTCTAGAAAACATGACCTATGAGGGAAGATTGAAAAAATTGGGTTTGTTTAGTCTGGAAAAGAAAAGACTGAGAGGGGACATAATATAGTTTTCAAGTACATAAAAGGTTGTTACAAGGAGGAGGGAGAAAAATGGTTCTTCTTAACCTGTGAGGATAGGACAAGAAGCAATGGGATTAAATTGCAGCACGGCAGGTTTAGGTTGGACATTAGGAAAGACTACCTAACTGTCAGGGTGGTTAAGCACTGGAAAAAATTGCTTCGGAAGACTGTGGAATCTCCATCATTGGGGATTTTTAAGAGCAGGTTGGACAAACACCTGTCAGGGATGGTCTAGATCAGGGGTTCTCATAACAAAAGTTTTTGGTGGCCTCAGAGGGTGGCCACCAATTCTTGCTGGTGGCTGCTATGACAATTCTTCGTAAAGTACTTAGTTAACTTTAGGAAAAACTAATACATATGTACATGTACATGTCCAAATCATAGTAATTTATTCATGCAAGGATTTTTTTCTTTTTTGCAAACTCAAAAATAAAAACATACAGTTGTCTTTATTCTTTACTGGACCTAAACAGAATAGAAACACAAATAAGGTGCTTTGCATGTTCTTGTCTTTTTTTTGTTTTTGTTTCTTTTGGTTTGGTTTGTTGTGTGGGTTGGGTTTTTTTGTTTGTTTGTTTGGTTTTTAAGACCTGCTAGCTAGTAAGTAGTTTGTTAATATCTACTTTTCACAGCAGCAGACTTGTTTGCTAGCTGGGAGGCCGTGAAAAGTGATATTAACAAATTACAAATATCACTTTTCACAGCAGACTTACTCAGCCCTGGCAAGCTGGAAGACAAATTAAGCCTTGGATGTGGAGGTGGGTAGGGAGGCAGAGGGGGTTGGGTGTGATGGGGTGGAAGGCAGCGAGGAATGGCGGTGACGCCGAGGGGCCAGAGGAAGGAGCCCATGGCCAAAGCCCACCACTGCATGGCTGGAGCCTGCCACCCGCCATCCCATGGCTGAAGTTGGAAGCCTGAGCCCCACCGCCCTGGGGAAGGTGGGGAACTCACAACAGCTGTCTGCTCCTCTGGTGTTTCTGGCTCCAGAGAGGGGCAGGGTCCAACCTCTCCTGGTGGCCCCAGGGGAGAGGCTGCTGCTCCCCACCCCCAACCACCACCCAGAAGGCTGCAAGAAAAGCCCCCAGTGGCCGCATGTGGTCACATCTGAGAAACGCTAGTCTAGTTAATACTTAGTCCTGCCATGAGTGCAGGGGACTGGACTAGATGACCTCTCAGGGTCCCTATGATTCTATGAAATGAGTTCAGTCCATGGTTCTGAATGGTAACAGAGACATAGCAATCTGTCAGCACGGAATGTCTTTTTATGGCTAACCCAGGTTGACCCTGGGGATCTCTGCTTTTTTGTTTCTTAGCTCCCGCCCTGGTAAGAGTCCAAACAGCAAAGAGATGAAAAAAATCTTCATATCAGCTATCTTTATTTCCCTCTTCCAGAAATTCAGGCTGATGGGATGTGTTTTCTCTGACTTAGCACCTTCATGGGGTACAAGGGACATTAAACCAGCCTGTGTGTTGTGATGTTCCACAATGGCCCACTTAGTCTTGACAGTTCTTCTGGATGGGCAGGGGAACCACTTTTCCAGCCTAGGTTCACACATTAAGAGCAAGCATTTTTACAATGATAAAGCAAAGCTTATATATTACCTTATAGCACAGGATACAGACATTACGAGTAAGGGCAGGTCTACACTTAAAATGCTGCACTGGCGCAGCTGTACTGATGCAGCTTAAGTAAAGCCACTTCTGTGCTGATGGGAGAGCTTCTCCCGTCGGCATAGTTATTCCACCTCCCCAAGAGGTGGCAGCTGTGTCAATGGGAGACGCTCTCCTACTGACATAGTGCTGTCTATTCTGGGAGTTAGGTCGGTATAACTACATCACTCAGGGGTGTGCATTTTTCACACCCCTGAGCAATGTAGTTATACCGATATAAATCTGTAGTGTAGACCTGGCCTAAGATTAATGTATGCAGTGATTTACAAGCATTTCATAGAGTCTAAACACTAAACACATTTTTACAAGTTCAACACCAATCTTGAACAATATTAACCCATAGGTGAGCTGGTCTGAATTTGTCAGTGCTCAGCTGAGGCCTACAGACTTGGCAAGAGCCGGCACCTGGTTTACCAGTGTCACAATTACCACATTTGAAAGTTCTGTGTATACTCAACACCCCTGCTAGGAAGGTGACTTGTGCAACTAGGAGGCACACAAAGAGAGAGAAAGAGAGAGAGACAGGATTAAAGCTTGTATTTTTCATAGACCAGAGTCTTATTATTCAGAACTGCAAAAGCCTTACCTCCATGTTCTTGATTTGTCTTTGTTTACACACTGGGAAATTGATGTTACAGATGTGAAAAACACCATATACCTAAGATCATTTAAATTGTTGGATGTGTCAATCCCACATCTTTTTAGTCGAGAAACAAGCAGAATGCTGAACATTACCTATGTCTGAATGATTCATTGCAATTAAAGAGTGAGATTGATTAAAAAAGTAGACATGCCAGTAATAAAAGCTCAACTAATTTTGTGTTCAGGAATAAATACTAGCTAAAGAGCCAAGCTAGCTAGGGAGAATATTCCAGCATCACGCCCTGGCAGTCAACATGATTTAATTTATATTATTTTATGTATAGTCAGTTTGGCCAGGGGTTTGCTTTGGCTCTGAATTTTTTTCCTAATTTATTAAACCTCAGCTGAACTGCAGCATAGTTTCTCCCGGGTTAGGTTAACTGCATTTTGATTAAATAGTGCTGTTTAGATAGATATAGTCAAGATGAAAACATGGCAGACCAAACACTTCAAAACACTTCCTGGAAAGAAAGACACGAACAAGGAAAGAAAGACAAGGCCTCACCATTACACAAGAGGAATAGGCCTGCTTGTTGGACATGCACCATCATGTTTGTAACACGTCAAATCTGTGCAGAGCATACGACAACGTGATTCACAGGTCCACAAAAATAAGTTGTTTTCTATTTTCTATTATTTATTGAATTTATTTTTGTTTATTTCACAACCCCCAGAAAAGTTTCATGATCTTGTTTGGGGGACTCCAACACATCAAAATCACGGCACTCGAGCAGAATGATGTTCTGTTTGGGTTTCCAGCACTTCACGGGAAGGTTTTCATTAAAAACCAAAAACACTTTTCTCTGCAATTCCTTGTCATTGCTATTCAAATGGGATTTTACAAATAAAAAATATTCTAGCCCACAAACTTTAAATTTGGAACCTAAACTATTTGACAGTGTCCATTTTAAATAGGGATAGTGGATGGGCATCTGGGGGAGATTTTCAAGGGCACAAAAAGCAGCTAGGTACCTACAGCCAACTGAAAGTAGATGGGAGTTGGATGCCTGTCCGCCCCAGGGAGTCTACACTGGGAAACTGCCAACATTCAGAACACGTGAGTGCGTGTAGATACTACAGACGCAGGCTCCGTGCACACACAGGAAAAAAGAATAGCGGGTGCTGAGCACACACCGGCCACAGATGTTTGGCAGCGCCCCCAATCAGCTCATCGGGAGCACCACCAAACAGCTGTTTGGTGGCTCGGGGGAGGGCAGAGAGAAGTAAGAGTGGGGGAGGGAGGGGGGCTTTGGGGGGGAAGGAGTGGGGGCAGGAAGAGGCGGAGCAAGGGCAGGGCCTCAGGGGGAGAGCAGGGGGGCAGGGCCTCAGGGGAAGGGTGGATCTGGACAGGAAGAGGCAGAGCAAGAGCTGGGCCTTGGGGAAAGGGATGGAGCCTCAGGGCAGAGCGGGGATGGAGCCTCCCCCGGGGAAAACGAAAAGTCAGTATCTATGGTAGATACTGTAGAGTAGCTGCTACTTTAGATCACAGGGAAATCCCAACTGACCATAGGGTGACCAGATGTCCTGATTTTATAGGGAGAGGCCCGATTTTTGGGTCTTTTTCTTATATAGGCTCCTATTACCCCCACCCCCCCCATCCCCTGTCCTGATTTTTCACATTTGCTGTCTGGTCACCCTAACGGGCCAAACACTTCCTGTTACTCATTCAGATAAATGGGAAACAGTATAGACCAATATGATTGGAATTTTTTTGGAAAAAGATGTAAGATAATGGATTTCTTGTTATATGTCAAAACAAAACAGTTCTACCTTTTTTGACCCAGGATACCACGTGTCAAAGTTATCAAAACAAAAAGTATCAATGTTCCTGAAACTGAATGTTTTCAGAACGTTAATTCAGTGAAAAATTGACTTTTCAGCCTGATTCGGGACAAAAAAAAATCAATTTTTTTCATGGAATGGAAATTCCTCTTTCCTGCCAGCTCTAATGCCTACTGTTGCATTATCAAATACACAGAATCTCTAATCTCACCTAAATTTTTGTCCTGTCACCCATCATCGAACAGTTCAAGAGCCATGGTGAAGATTCTTTATAAAGGGTTTATTCCTTTTAATGGCATAGCTAGTAAGAACTGCCTATTCTCATACTAAATATTCCTTCATCTGAAAAAAATAATATACTGTACCATAACAGAAGTAAGTACCCGTCACAACAGATTTCCCCCCTGGTTTTAATGGGATTTACAACCAGGTAAAGCCCTTGTGCATGAGTAAGAAACAAATACAGGGGTGAATTTCTGATCAATTTGTTTTATTTCAAATGTCACCCAACCTCTAGGTTGGGAGGAGGGAGAAAGAAATTAAATTGCCACTCACACAAAACCAATCCTGCCTCAATCAAAATGAAATCTGAATTTTCTTTAGCTAACAAACCCACTTCTAGCTGAGAGCTGGTGCCATGTGTTTAATTCCAGAAGGGTTTTTTGGCAGCATTATTAAAGCCTCAAGAGGCTTAGAATGGGGCCTGCAACTGCCCGTGTTAAATCGCCCGCAATGTAACGCTGTAACAGATCACACAGCGCCACAGCTGCATTTTACATTTTCCTTGAACACACATATTTATGGCTTCACATTGACCGGATTCACGTGAACGGTATAATAATGTGGATTTGTGGTTTTGCACAAGAAAAAGAATGGAAATCCCAAGCAAATAGCATTGGTTTAAATAGTCACAAAGGTAGAATGTATTCTCATGAAAGCTTCCAATAGCAGAACCACAACTAATGGATGTTCCATGCGAGGGGCCTGATCCAGCTTCTACTGAAGACAATGGAAGGACTCCCATCTAACTTCCAGGAGAGTGGGATCGGGACCTAGAAGCACTGCGTTAAACAGTGAAGGCTCCAATGTCATTTTGGGGCCCAATTACTCATTCTTGGGGTAAAAATAAGGAAAATAACACAAGCTTCGTATGTTTCAGTGGTGCCGCAGTACAATAGACGCAGTGTAGTGCATGCAGTCCCTCCAGTCACCTAGATCCTTCTCTTAATCTCGGTGAGGAGGGATTGCAAATGCCTTCTCTGCAGCAACCTCTATTTGGAATAGTTCCTCCCAACACACTTTCTCCTTCAAAATTTCTCCTCATCCATTCTCCATCTCTTTTCAAATCTCATAAAATATCTATTTTTAATCTTTGTTGCCAATGTATTCACAACAACATCCAATGCCTTTGTAATACTGTTTTCTGAAATTCGTTCTATACACTGTCTCAGCTATATTATTTAATTCTCTAAGCCTGGGAGGAAGGTGCAGCGAGTGGACTACAGTTTTTTTCCCACAACACACCACACACATAAGAAATTGGACTGGATTGTCCCAGAAGTGCAACTGTTTTTGTAAAATGGACAGTGAAATCTTTCATGGATTTACTCCATTGTGTGAATCTTGGGTAAAGATACAAAGAGAGCACCTAAGTGCCAAAAATCTGAATATTTCATAATAAAAGCATTTCCTCCAAACTGAAACAAAGAACCATCACACAACTGCACCACTAGAATGATAAATTTCAAAATTCAGGATCCGGACGAACTATACCCAGCAGGTAGTTGTACCATTTATAAATATTCCCAGAAACGTCTACCGCACCAGAGATATTTGGGCATAACGTTCAGTATAAGCAAACCAGGGATTCTGGTGCTATAACAGCTGGAAGAAGTACTTCTGGAATTAATGTAACAAATGTAGGGTAAACTTCTGCTCTCTGATCTGTATGGCAGACCCTGATTCTGATATTCTGCTCTCCTCATGAGCAGGAAATTCTTATGTGGTTAGTGTCTGAAAAATATTTAAGTCTAGCTCTGCTAAAGAAACTGGAGAAGATCTGAGAGTAGAATTTTTCTTCACAGTGTGCTGCAGTGCTATATTGGATACAGTAGATAAAGGCATTATGAGCATCTGAATATCTTGCCTGCAATTGCTGATAAAGGCTGTAGATAAAGGAACCCTTGTGAGTTTAACACTTGCTTATGGCCCCCAACTGCTGGACACCTATATGAGCCCAGTTGTGCTCGTTACCAGTCACAGGTTCTTATTAACTGTGAGGGGTGTGTGATAATTAAAAAAACTGTTTTACAAACAAGGGCTACAAACTATTTACATAAGCTTATTGGTTTGGGTCAGCTAGAGGTCTCCTTACATCTTCCATGCTATATTTCACGTTGGGTAATCGTTGTTTCACATTAATTATTATAACAGACCTGCTTTCTGGAATTAATTGCCTGATGAGATTAGAAGCAGAATTCTTATTTAAAATGTGAACTTCCGGTTTCATGATGCCTTATGATGAAGGTTCTCAAGGTGCACTCACTGTAACGGTATTTAAAATTAACCCATTATTCTGAGTTAATAATACTTTGACATAAATTAAAACCCAGTGGGGAAAAAGTCTTTATATTTAAACAGAGATTTCTAGCTGCATAATTTCCTGATGTTCATGGACATTTTATGTGCAAAAATAGCTGGCATGCTTAATTTTAGCATTCTGATTATCACTCATTACCTACGGCTATTACAGATGTGAAAATTCTACTGTAGCTCATACACAATGCAATTTGTGTTCAAGTTATCAAACATTATCTCCTTTACAAAACTAATTAATACAATTAAGATACCAACAAGGTTTTTCTCTCTGGTGTCTAGACAGGACCTGTGCCCTGTTAATCCCATTATAGTGGGTTTCAATTTGTTCTCTCCCCCACCCCCCGTTTTCCCTATATTTTTTTCCTTCCTACAATGTGAAGTAATGCATTGGTGAGCTGACCAGATACTTCATACTCTGTACGAGTTAATCAAATTCCTTGCCTCAAGACAGTTGAGCAATGACATTATGAGAAAAGGCTGCAGCTTTACTGAAAAGCAATAATTCATCTGAGCAACAACAAATACGTTAGCCACAACATCAACCACCATATTTAGCCTTCCATTGGCTTCTCCTGGGATAATATACTGACCCTTGCATACTGGGTGAGTTCTGTCCTTATGACTAATTTTAAACAGCATCCCTACTGAAGGGAAATTCTGACCTACTGAAGCCACACCTCAAAACCCTACTAGCTATGGAAATAGACTTCAGTAGATACTTCTGACTTCAGTAGGTGAGATGGACTGTCTTCCCTGAACCCTAGAAATGGCCACCACTTTGAGCTCCTCAACACCATTAAAATATGAATATCTTTTGGGTTCTTCAAAGAAATGTTTCCAGAAACAATTTTTCATATAGTATTATTAGTCACTGTTGGAGATAAGATACTTGACTAGAGAGACCACTGGTCTGATCCAATATGGCAATTTCTATGTTCCCATTCTTTATAGAGACAAATATTTTGTTTGCTTCTTTGACCACTGCTGCACATTGAACAGAAGATTTCCTTCAATTGTCCACAATGACACCTATGTGTTTTTTTCCTGTGTAATTATAGTGAGTTCAGAACCTAGCGAGGTATGAAAAATTTAAGTTATTTCTCCCAAGATGCATTACCTTATCTACACTGAATTTCATCTGCCATCTTGCTGCCCATTCGCATTGTTTTGTTAGGTCCAGCAGACTTTCATATAATCTTTTCTAGTTTTGATTTACTCAAATAATTGCATCATCTATAAATTTTGCTGCCTCAGCGTTCTCCCTATACGGAGCTCTTCATCTTCTCCTCCCAAATGAATCTCTACACCTTCTTTCGTGCTATGTCCTGTGCCTGAAACAGCCACCAAGTCCAGTACAACTAAATAGCCCAAATCTCGCCAAGGAACTTTTATCTTTTGATTACCTTTTCACTGCTAACTATGTTCTCCCACTTTCCTTCCTGGAAAAACAATCCTGGAATCACAAGACAAGAGCCAAACCTCAATAATGTATATCTGTATAAATTCCATTTTATATCAACTCTTCCGTTTGTTTGTGCCTTGTCTAATTTAGATTGTAAATTCCTTGGAACAAGGGTTGTGCCTTCTTGTAGCTGTCAGTGATGTGCTATACATGTTTATGGCACTATAGAAATAATCATTTAAATGTCTTATAACCATCTGAAATGCTTCATCTTCACTTAATTTAAAGTTCATCATCAGTGAACTTTAAATCAGATGTTATAAAATCACAAAGTTCTAGTATCAGACCTTTTCCTAATTGTAATACGCTAAGGAACTCCAGCCATCTCTAGCAAGGAACAGTGACAAGCAAATCAAGATTCAGCGCCCTTGGTTTTTTTTAAGATGACTTTAGGCAGATGACCCCTCTAGTCAAACATTATATAGTCGCAATACTGAGGTAATTTCACCCTGATATGATAATGAACCCTGTAAGACTCTGAATAGCAAAGGATCACAGACTAAGTGAAAAAGGGACTTGAAATAGGGAGATATACAGAAACCAGAGAGATGGGATTATCAGAGGCTAGGACTCTGACAGGTGCCAGTAAGATAAAGAATGCATCTGTGACAGGCTGAGGGCTGATAAGGAAACTATGCCCTCTACAAACTGTAAGTCTGTTACTGTGCTGGAAACAAACCTAAGATGAACCAATCTAGATGGGCTTTGCCAAGTGTCTAGATTACATTATCCAGAGTGTTTCTTTTGTTTTTATCTGTTCTCTCTCTTTTCTAAATAAAACTTATTTTAAAATTAGAGCACTTCATTTTAGATTCATTTAGCAATTTCACACAGACTGTCCAGAAGAAAAAAACAAAACAAAAAAAACTTTCAGTCTCTTAGGAGAGGCAGTGAAAGGAAGATGTTTGGAGCCTAGCCCCATCTCAGCACTCTCTGTCCAAAGAGCACAGACTAAAAAGTCCTCTCCCATAAAGTATGTCACAGCACTGTTATGGTCCGACAGGAATTCAAGAGACACTTATGGAGAGTAGTCAAGAACAGAGTTTAAGGAAGCGCAGGCAATAATGTCCTTCACTACAGGCCATCTAGACAAACACCATTCAGCCCACCAAATTTACAGTTCAGGGGAACCCATTCCGAAGTGTCACCCTACAGGTTTTTGTTAAGCTACTGGTTTTCTCTAAATGTAAACATTTATTTTCTGTTTTTCTCATGGTCAACAAATCACCCGCTACAGAAAATTAAAGAAATCAGCTGTCGTCTGTGGCCAGACAAGAGAATGCGATGGTGACTCTGAAAGTGTTTTCTTTGAGGGGGAAGGCAAGGAAGAGAGATTATTGAATTTGCATTTTCGGTGTGGGTAGTAAATAACTGAAATATACTAACCATTTACTGTTATTGTACTTTTGATACATTATGAATTTCCAGTTCTGTTATACAGACAATGCCTTGTCCTTTATAGGAGTAAACTGATTTGTCCAGTGGAGGGAATTGGGATACATACCATTCTGACGAGAGTGAACTAAAAAGTTACAAGGTGTAGGGCAATGAACTCATAAATACTGATTTTAATTTAAGACGGATATTGCTAGTCACAGATAGAGTCAGTTTCATGGATGCCTGGTTTCCTTATCTCCTCTCCAGGTAAGATGGTAAACAGAATTAGTTTATTATTTCATGGATTGCTCTGTTTTGCCATATGAAAATTGTGGCATCAGACCGTGTTCTATTTACAGTATATAGCAACAAGATCAGCCAGGTGTGGGGAGCATTTGAACACTCCAAGACACTGGGTAATTTTTCTTGAGAGAGGCAGATGCGTTTTAACTTGACTGCATACAATGAGTTTTGACTAATTAATTATAAGCTGTATTGCTTCTAAAAGATTTTTTCCTTTACTGATATATGTTTCTTTAAAGTGTCATTTTGCTGCTTATTTAATTTTAAATGTGTTATAAAACTTCCTTTGGAGACACAATACGCAAGCGATAGTTAATAACAGCTATGGGTTTATATGGGAGTGGAAGGCAGAGAGGAGATGACAAGTGAGCTAATCAGCACAAAACTTAAAGTTATCACAAATTCATTGCACTAGATTTTATATCATTTGTAGTTGACATCTTTACAATCCTTTTTTCCCTATTTTAAAGCACATGAGTTTTACAAATGATCTTGCTTATGCTAATTCAATTTTCTTGAGGATTCACTATGATTGTGGTATGTGACCATAGTCTATTAAAGATGAACACTTAAAATATGTTCAATCAAAACAATACAAGTTATTCTGAAACACAAGAGAGTCACATATTTTCCCCCAACTGATGCAGTATTGCTCTAAAATGATTCAGCTGTCCAGACATCAGTGATCAATGATTCAGTTCAGGCCTCCCTCTCAAACATCAGATTATAATAATGCAGGGAGAAATAATTGTATAGTTCAGACCTATCATACCCTGTGAGAAACATCTGAAAGGTGAGATGTAAAAATGGCAAACATTATATCAAAAGGAGGTTATTTATAAATAATTGAGGCTCTTTTCACACATTACGTTGAAAGATTCACGAGTCTGACAGACAGCCATATAAACCCAAAACATTACAAAGACTTGAAGTCTTAAGCCTTCAGCACAGGCACAGAAAATCACCAAGATCACATTTCTATAAGGAGGCATGTAAGACACACGTCACTCAGATCCTGATGACTTGCTTGGAATCGGTGGACCAGATCCTTAGCTGGTATAAATCACAAAGAAACATGCAGATTCTGCTTGCCTTATCCCTTCCTTCTCTTCCTTACAGACATAACTTTTCTAAGGCCTTGTCTACACTGGCAAGTTTCTGTGCAGTAAAGCAGCTTTCTGCGCTGTAACTCCCGAGGTGGACGCACTGCCAAGCCACTTAGTTCGCGGAAACTGCACAGTTGCAGCGCTGTAAAAAACAAAACAAAAAAAACCACCACCCCGACGAGAGGCATACAGCTTTCTGTGCTGGGGCTAAGCACCACGATGCCAATGTAGACACCCTGGTCGATTACAGTGCTGCAACTGGCCTCCAGGAGGTGTCCCACAATGTCTGTTCTCAACTCTCTGGTCATTGGTTTGAACTCTACTGCCCTGTCCTTAGGTGACCCACAGTGAGCCCCACATCTTAAATTCCTTGGGAATTTTGAAAGTCCCCTTCCTGTTTGTTCGGTGACACTTGCAGTGGTCTCAGCACATCTTTCCAGGTGACCAGGCCTGCTCCACACACCAGGCGATCCCCCACTTGGAGCAATGCTGAGCTGCTGGACCTCATCAGCATTTGGGGAGAGGAGGCTGTGCAGTCCCAGCTGAGCTCCAGTCATAGGAATTATGATACCCATGGCAGATTTCACGATGCATGACAGAAAGGGGCCATGACTGGGACACACTGCAGCGCACGGTCAAAGTGAAGGAGCTGCGGAACGCCTACCACAAGGTGCAGGAGGCAAATCGCCGCTCTGGTGCTGCGCCCATGAGCTGCCAGTTCTACAAACAGCTGGATGTGATACTTGTTGGCAACCTCACGTCCACTGCGAAGGCCACTTGGATACTTTGGTGGCTCACATGCCAGTCGAGAGTGGACCGAGCCAGGAGGAGGAAATCTTGGACGAAGATGTGGAGGGGGAGGGGAACCCAGAGGCAGAGGATGACTTGGAAGTCAGAGATGCATGCAGCCAGGAGCTCTTCTCTACCCCAGAGGAGGCTAGCCAGTCACAGCTGTCAGATCTTGGTGAAGTGCAAACAGGAGGAGGCCGCCCCTGGTAAGTGGCTTTGATTATGGGAATCGCTGAAGCGAGTTGTTGGGGGGAGGAGGGTTGCAGAAAGCAGGCTTGTGTCTGTATGATGCATGTACCACCAAGTGCCTAGTCTGAGCAGCGGAACAAGGTGTTGATTGACTCCCTCACTTCAAGGGAATGCACCTCAGATCTCCAGGAGACTCTCATGGAGATACTGTGCAATCCGCTGCCGCATGTACTTTGGCAGAACTGCTTTGTTTCTTGCCCCATTAAGGGTAACTTTCCCACGCCACTTTGCTGTCACTTGGAGCCACGTGCCCAGTGTACAGTACGGTCCTGGAACACTGATTTCCCCTGACCCTGCAGTTACTCACCATTTGCAGTTACTCACTCTCCTGCAGACCAAAGAGGCAGAGCGCGCAGTACACGAACCATTGAAAGATGGCACCAAATGCGGACTGAAGCACAGGGATTGCTGGGATGAGAAGCTATGCATCATGGGGCATTGGGACAGGAACCAGGATGCCCCGTGACCCCCTCTGCCTTCCCACAACTCTTAGCAGCAGAAGAGGAAGAGATGCTCTGTGGGTTAGCTGCCCAGAGTGCACCACTCTGAATACCGATGCAAACGCCGCAAGTGTGAACATGCTATTGTGCAGGCAGCTGACAGTGTGAACACACAACAGCAGTTTCCCTTCAGCGCTCTCTGAGCAGCAATGTAAGTGCCAGCGGTGCAACTCTGCCAGTGTAGTCATGACCTAAGACAACCTCTCCTTCCATCTATAGGTCAACCACCTCTCTCCAAAACAAAGACGACTTGAAATATATTCTCCCAAAGAATTCTAGGGAGTGAAGATTTTGTTTCCCTTTCTATGCCTCACTTTCACCCTGGTAATTTACTATCTTATTTGAGCAAGGCGAGGCTGGCCAGAGGGTGCACACTCTGTATGAGCTAGTATTACCTATTATCTTCCTTCTCTGCTTGTTCATTTAAACTTGTTCTCATGGGGAGAGATTTTTCAATGGCACAAATGGGATTAGGTGTCCATTTTTGTTGGCTTTCAATAGGAGCTGGGCACCTAACTGTTCTTTGCGTCTTTGAAAAATCTTCCCCTTTATCTGTTATTTATTTAAAATGTAGCTCTTTCTGGCAGGATTTTGCACCAGAAGCTGTGCTTGGTTTGGAAGACAATATAAAGTAGAACAACAGTCCATGTGTAGAAAGAGACCTTCCCAGGGCTCTCTTCCTTATCTTCTGCTGCCCTCTGACTGTACTGCAAATGAAGGGATATCAGGGGTCAGGGAGCAGAGCTAACCCATCTCTCTTGCACGCAGTGCACGCAAGGGATGCAGGGGAGGACGGGGAAGACGAAGTGCTGTAACATGTAGGTATGGTGCAGCGTTTCTCCCCCACCTGAAGGAAGTGCTGGGGTCAAGAGAAAGCAGCAGACGCAATAACCAGCCAAGCTGGCCACACACGAGTATGCTACATGGTGGGGCTAGACAAATGGAGAAATGGAAAGGCAGGGATGGGATCTGTAGCACAAATGCTGCTCACTTTCCACATCAGGTAAAGAATGGGTTTTGGAAAGCAAGAGTGGCCTTATCTTAACCCCTCCAATGTAAACAAGTTGACCGGTCTCAGTTAAAAACCCAAGGCAGTGGTGGGGAGCATGGAACGTTACTGTTTAACATTGAAACAACAGTTAAACAGGTATCAGAGGGAGACAGAAACGTCACAACAAACCCTTGTATTCCAATACCACTGCGTCAATGGTGAGCTTACCTTTCGTCCAAAGCCTGGTTGCCAGGGAAGGCTTAAATGTATCAATTTTAATTAAAAGGAGAATGGTGACCTGGGTTCAGCTTTCCTCCACTTCACCAAAATAATCTGCATTTTGTTCTGCATGGCCTCTACCTATATCAAGTGGAGGATTCCCTGTAATGTTTTATAATATGAAAAACCACAAAGGGCCAGACCCTCAGCTGGTATAGATTAATAGATACAAAGGCCAGAAAGGACCACTGTGGTCATCTAGTCTGACCTCCTGTATAAACACAGGCCACAGAACTTCTCTAAAGTAATTCCTAGAGCAGATCATTTAGACAATCAACATCTGATTTTGATTTAAAAATTGCTAGTGATGGAGAATTGTTCCAATGGGTAATTACTCCCCCCTATCAAAATTTACATAATTAGACATGACTAGGCTGATTTCCACCAGCTGAGGATCTGGACCATAGTGTTTGATTTTCAGTCTATGATGTTTTGACCATTGTGTCATTCATGGTTACTGTACCCAGAGCCATCCCTCGGGTACAGCAAAATGGGGTGACTGCTCCAGGGCCTGCGCTTTGGGGGGCCCCATAGGCCGGTGCGATTGGCCAGCATGGTCAGTCCTGGAAGGGATGCGTCACTTCCTCCCCAGGCCCTGACTGTATCCATAATCAACGTTAACAGAAATCCTCTCACACAGATGAATATGTCTGGGCAGCCATTGCAATGACAGGACACAGCTTATTAAAGGTCAAGTACCTTTTTAAACCATGATTTTATTGAGCACACCATGGATGGTCCCGTGATAACACAACACATGCATTACTGGTTACACTTAAGGAGTTAAATTCACTCAGGTCTGAAGGGAGGCAGTGAGGACAGGCAAAGCATTTTTGCATTGGAACCTACACAGCTCCTGAATGCAGCAGGGAGATTTCTTATGGCCCCAAGTAGGCCAATTCAGAATGGCACATAAAAACTGGGATATCAACTCACAGGATGCATCTTGAGTGTCCCAAATCACCAGCATAAAGCAGGTGGATGATCTGCAGTGACTATTGCAGCCCATAAACTGAATAGAGGCCACAGACAGCCTGCATAGGAGGCCTATGGCCAGCATACATTTGATCTACATCCCCTCCCCCCAATTCCCTACCAAACTTTAATGGACTTGGGACATAAAACCCAATTACTTAGGCTTTGTGCAGACAGAATGAATTTTACCCAGAGAAACAGCTGTTTAACACTAGGTCTGCTAATTACTCATCTAAATATTCCAGTATTGAAAAATCAAAGATACTGTATTAGTGCTCAATTTATGTGAAAGACTGATGGCATTGGGAGCAGTTGCAGACATTTTTGGATTCCCTAATAGAAAGAATATGGGTCTTAAATAACCATGAGAGGGAGAGACAGATAAGAAGGAAAACATCAAGGTTATCAGTGGAACACACAAAGCATTAATCCAGGGTTTGACCTGAATTTTCCCAGTAAACTTGGGCTGGCTCAGATGCTTTGTGTTAATCTTTTTCATAAAGCGTTTTAATGCTGAGGTCTGGAAGCTTCTGGCTTTGCACAGTTTCTTCACCAAAGCCATTCTCCTCCCCCCCCCCCCAACCCGTTTTTCTCCTCACTACCCATTAAAACAAACTGCAAAAGGTGCAGTGTTCTCCAGTGTTTGTTTTGAACTTTTGTTCATTTTGGTGATGTAAACAAGAGCCTGTCTTTCTCTCACTTAAATGAACGATAAATTGATATTTAAATTTGCGCTCTCGGTGAGAACAGTTTCCAGCTCCTCTATGGATAATTCTATGCACTCTGCATTGTAGATGTTCTGACTAATTTAAAAACCAGGCATGACTACTTACTATAAATTTGACTTCCCTGACTAGCTTGAGCTAGTTATGCATACAGCATGGCCAACATCAATATGCTAACTTGGCCCTCCCACCCCCATCTAAAGTTCGACGGTCTCACTTCTGCGGTATTTCTGCAGGACTTGCTTGTACAGTAATTCTAATACTTCAGAGATCAGAAGGATGTATGTCATTTTGCACTGACATCACAAGTTTCAGTGCCCATTCAGGATTTTGGTGCCATTTCAGTAAGGTTTCAAAGTAAAACTAATAGGATAATTGTTAATGCTAGATAATAATCAATACAAGAAATAGTGAATAAATGGAATTTTTAAACCACAAATTATCTTGTTACTCTTTTTAAAAGATGGTTCTAATGGCCCTACTCAGACTGCAAAATGAGAGTGTGTGTGTGTGTGTACGCACACGATATGTTTATGCACAATGTAATGCACCAGCAGTCTATTTGAGACAATGTTTGCAAATATCAAGAGTTCAACAGCTATTTGTACATATGATTATTCATTTGAAAATTCATGTCAGCACTGTGCTATTCATTATTCTCTTCTATAGAAAGTTTCAGTTATCCAATCAGGGATCACAAACAGTTCCATTTCATTTTAGTGACCAAAGACCATGAACAGTCAAAGTGAATAATTTACAAACAACTCAGAGGAAATGTTTGTTTGCATAAGACCATTGGTCAAATACATTATGGGCTATCAGGATTGGTTTGTTAATGATTCATCGACATAAGAGTTAAATTTTCTGGATAATTTATTGCCAAATAATTCAACCAGCTCTAATAGTCACCTGTTATTTCTATAGGACATCCTCAGAGCACAAATCCCTCACTTCCACTTTACCACGATCTTTATAAATGAAAAATACTCACAGCGTAAGGATAACCTAACACAATAGCCAGTTTTGTTTGTACAAGATCTTCTTCTAGTGGTGACACTATGACTTTCTTATTATGTAGCTTAAAAGATGTATACAGTTCAATACATTAGAACCCACCATGGATCTCTCCCCAGTACATCATTGGGTCAGAGCGGAATAAAACTCAAACAGAATGGAAAAACTAAATGTGTCTATGAAGTTAATCTTCACAGGTAAGTGTGCCGAACAAAGAATACTCAAACAATGATTTCTAATTTATTTAATGGCTACAGTCACGTTGAAAAAAGAGCCACAGAAGAATAAAACTCCATTGTCGCTCCATGTGGAAGAAGTACACGTTGAGAATGTGTACACAAAGCTTTTATAAAACCTTGATAAAGAGATTGAAAGAAACATGAATTTGATTTTATGGAAACGTGATGAACACTGTGATAGCTTAAGGTAGAATATAACTCGTAAAAGCTCTGAGTGTTTTGAACAAAAAGATACAATAGATCAATATACTACACACCTCTAAACTAATGTAAAAATCAAACTGGAGACTTTCTGGAATGATTAGATTCTCTGATATTATCATAAACCGTACTCTTCTGTAACACTAACTTGAAAGCATGGTTGGTAATTGAATCCAGACTATTTAAACCAGTTTATAGGGTATCCTAAGAAGCTACTAAATCACCAATAAAAGCTCTGAAAGCAAGAAAATTAAAAATCAGCTGGCACAAATGCTAATGCAGCTATTGCAGCATTAGCCTCCAAAGGCTTTTCACTGAGATAATATGTAGTTTCTACTGTGAGCCTGGTGCCTAGAGTGGCTGTTCCCTAACTCCAACCCTTCAGGTGACCATTCTTTCAGGCCTCAGAGATCCCCATTGTGTAGAGGTCAAAGAGGCTGTTGAGGCCTCAAGTGTTGAGATAAGGGGAGCAGAAGAGGGAAGGTCCACTTCTTACCACTAATGCATGACTCAGTTCATGCAGTTAACATTAGGACTGGCTGGAAAGCAAGAAATCCATTCTGCAAAAAATTTCAAGGTTTTGAAATTTGGCTTGATTCTAAATTGGAACAAAAATGAAACTTCAAACTTTTTTTTTTGGGGGGGGGGGGGACAAAAAACCCACACCACACCCCACCAACCATGAGAGAAAGACTAACTATAGTCCAGTGAATCAACCTTGGTCTCTTACATCCCAGATAAGTGTGCTCTCCAGGCGGTGCTTGGGGTTTTTTTTGCAGTCTCTTTCATTCGGTCTCCCCTCACCCTCCCAACCAAGTTTCCTGAGTAACATTTAATCTCAACTGATGTGTTTCCACAAAGTGTTTTGGTTTTGACAAACTGGCATTTTTCAATGAAAACTCTTCTGTGGAAGAATCTCTGACCCACCTAGTTAATATGCATTTGCTCCACTTATGAAACACAGACAAGAGGAACCCATGTTGAGTTACAACACCACTTCTTCACAGCAAAAAAAAACTAAGGACATTCAGGTTCTGAATAAATAGTTAAGGCATTTCAGGTTCCAATTCATTCAAATTACCAAAGTCTTTCTTCAGTCTTGTATCAAATAAATGTGCCACTTACACCATATGGCAGGATCACAAAGGATCTAAAAGTCTAAACCGAAAAGGATTTAAGCAGTATCAAAAACTAAGAACTTCCACTGCATTAAGATTAAATGGCACTCTCCCAGTCAGATAGTGACAAAAGTAACATTACTTTAAACATTTGCTTGATTGCCATGTAGATTTCTTTACAAACCTAATATTTCCAGTATTAACACTGAGTCACTCTAGCAGGGTGGATAAAATTTAATCTAATTTTTTTTAAAAAATTAGATTTTTGAACATTTAAATTGGATTTTTAAATTTAAATAATTCAAAAATTAAATTTGAAATTACAACATCCTGTGTTAAGGCCTAAAATTGTAGTCTATTAAAATCATGTAAATTAAAATACAAGCAATAATATTAAGGATACATGTTTGATACCATGTTTTAAAGAAAGCCATACCACTGACTTGGTGGAAATCATTGGCTAAGTACCAGGAACCAGAGTTTGTTGAAATGCAAAATCAGCTTTTCATAGCAGGAGCCTCTTCTGAAAGTGCAAAGAGAATATTTTTATCTTAGTTCATTCAACTGGTTCAGTTCAATGACCAGTGTTAAAGAAACCAATTAGAAGTTTGGGGGGGGGGGGGAGGGAAGAGAGAAAAACAGGAAAGCTTGTTTTTCTTCTTCCAATCTATGAATTAAAAACTAAGTAAGAGACGATGGGATCTACTCCTTCTACGATCTTGAAGAACACAGTGTCTAGAAAAAAACTACACCATACTTTTGTTGAATAAAATCAGTTAATTTTAAATGCAAAATGTGTTTTGATAAATTTCTTATATATCCAGCACTTTTAATGTAAATTTAATGATATTAATAATGTTTGTGTATTTTAATTGAATTTTTATTTCTGTTCACATACAGCTTGAGACAAATCACAAGTTAAAAGAAATTTAGTAAATTAGAAATGCATCATTCACAATTTAACATAAACGTAAGTTAAAAACCTGAATAAAGGTAAATTAAGCTATATAACTGCTTAAATAAGTGTGCAGATATGGTATATCCTCCCAAAGAAGTACCAAATTTAGTTTTAAAAAACCATGTTTTAGTTGAACACTAATGAGATTTTAGTTATTTTCCTAAAAAAAGTTGAAAGTACAAATGCAAACTTAAAATTGGTTATTTAACTCAAGGTTTTTACTTGCAGATTTAAATCGATAAAGTAAAACAATTGCTGGAAGAGTCTGAATGGATGAGGGGCTAGAATGGAGTTGTGTGTGCTTAGTGCCATTACTGTGACTTAGTTCACCCCAAGTCCCCTCCCCTCCCCATTCCAATGCATGAAAAATATTTCACCTGATGGAGATAGAGATTTTTCTGAGTAATATTTTATATAAGATAGTGCTGGGTAGGGAGATGGACAAACTCTTTTCTGTGAAACTAGACAGTTTCCCAGCAAGTCTCCAGATCCAGAATAATGTAGCTTTAATGCACCAAAATACAGAGTACACATACTTTTCAGAGCTTCAATATTGACAAGTTACTTAAATCTAGCATTTAAAATCCAATTTCAGAAAAAAGATTAAATGAAAGATTAATTTTGATGAAGTTTCCACATACTTAAGGATATTCATCAAGCCATATAAAAATATTACAGCATGAAGCATCATACCTACCACATAGTAAGTTTGCAAACAGAATTCTAATACAGAAAGCTAAAATTAGATTTATCACTTCAGAACACAGTACCAGCTACTAGGACGAAATGAATGATGCTTTGCTGCATCTGAATTACTGGTAGTATTTATAGTTACAAAGATACTATATATGTGCAACAAATAAAAACACTGCAAACAAATCAAAACAGGAAAAGATGCAAAAAAGGGACATCCCTGCCATATTGCGTTAGCATGAGCTATGCTGCCGTTTGTCTAAGAACAATTAAGTAACTGGGCCAGATTCTCAGAAGAGCTGAATGCTTACAGCCCCTACTGATGTAAGTGAGAGCAGTGAGTTCACAGCATCTCTGAAAATCAGGCCCATCGTTCTTAACCACTCAAAAGTTCAGCGTGACAACTCTGGGGTTGACAAGGCAAGCAGGGCTGGCCTTACCATGAGGCGAACTGAAGCAGCTGCCTCAGATGCCAGACTTTTTGGGGGGGTGGGGGGGGGTGCGCCACGAGGACCCAGAGTGTAGAAAATTGTGTCTGCTGCTGGTGCGTATGTATTCTCTCTGCTCTAAATGCACAGAGATGGTGGAGTGCTGTGCTGGAGGAAGGAGGGCACAAGAGACATAAAACAGGCAGCTAAGAGAACAAGGTGAGAAGGAACAACAGAAAGCAGCAGGGAGAGGAGGAGGAGGAGCCTCTTATGTACCTCTCTAGCACCCCCAGGAGCCTGGACTGATTAACACCAGCTTCTCAGGGAGCTTCCTGTTTCCTGCTGCTTCCCTGAACGCACTTGAGGAGAACAGGCAGTCGGCTGAAGTAGTAGGAGCCAGTTAGGCCCTTAAGACGCAGATATCTTCCCTCACTCAGGCCCTGATACCAGCCTGCTTATTTGTCCCCTTCAACTGAGTGTTGAGAGCCACTATAGTTGGCACAGAACAGCAGTCATGAGTGAAAGAAGAAAACGACCCTCTGGGACAGCATTCAGAAAAAGAAAGAAAGCAAAGGAAGCTTTTCTATTTAGGCAGGAAGGAGCTCTCCTGAGATACATAGACACAAATGTTCACGGTCAGCCTTCCGGCCCCAGTGAGGATGTGAGTGGTGAGGAGATACCTGATCTTCCAGTTAGTTGGAGTGCAGGTGACCTGGCAGCTACTGCAGCATCCATATCTCCATCTCAAATGGATGTAACCAGGCACATTCCTGAAGAAAAGTATAGATCAGAGAACAGTGTGGTGGAGGTGCAAGAAACAGCTGCTGCTGACTTTATTTCCTTAAGTCTAGATGATCCAGGACTGTGGATCCACTTGAGCAGTAGCCTGAGGGACTTCCTTGTACTGCATGGGCTACAGCAAGCGAAACTTCTATTTTCATTGTCTTTGGGGAACATGAAGTTTCCATCCAACACATTACTGGCGTGAAATCCCCAATGGTGACAAAGTGGAGAGGCCATGGCTTATCTACTCAAAAACCCAAAATGCTGCATACTGTTTTTGTTGCAAACTCTTCCAGTCTAATGTTCCAGCCACATTGGGTTCCACAGGAACAAAGGACTGGAAAAATCTGGCTAGAAATCTGGCATGCCATGAGAAGGCAGCAGATCACCAGAGAACATTCCATAGGTGGAAAGAGCTTGAGAGGAGACTAAGGTTAAAGGCCACCATAGATGATCAGCATCAAGAGAAGATTGCATCAGAGTCTCTTTACCAGCAAAATGTTCTGAAAAGGCTCACTGCCATTGTGAGAATGCTTGCTACCCAAAACCTAGCACTGCCTGGCACTTCAGACCAGCTGTATGTGCCAAACAATGGAAACTTCCTTAAAATTGTGGGGCTGATGGCTGAGTTTGATGCTGTACTCCAGGAGCATCTAAGAAGAGTCACCACCCAAGAAATGTACACACCACTACCTTGGAAAAACAATTCAAAATGAGATCATACAGTTACTGGCAACAAAACTCAAACAGAAGATTGTGGCAGATCTTAAGTCAGCAAGATATTACTCTGTTATTCTGGATTGCACACCTGACATCAACCATACGGAACAAATGACTTTAATGGTGTGTTTTGTAAAAACAACAACAGAACCTAGTGAAAATGTCCCTGCAATGGTGACTGTCAGAGAGCATTTTCTAGAATTTGACATTGATGATGCACATTTGTCATATCAGCTCCTGTAGTTTCTTAAAAAGCTGGAAGCTACGGGAATTGCGATAGTGGACATGAGAGGTCAGGGCTGTGATAATGGTGCCAACATGAGAGGAAAGAACAGATGAGTGCAGACACAGATCTGAGAGTTAAACCCTCAAGCTTTTTTGTCCCATGCAGTTCTCATTCATTGAACTTGGTGGTCAGTGATGCAGCATCAGCTTCTAGTGAGGCTGCTGAATTTTTTAATGTAATTCAAAGCATCTATGTATTTTTCTCTGCATCAACTCATCGATGGCAAATTTTGAAGCATCATCTGGGAACATCCTCCAACACTGAAACCACTGAGTGCCACATGATGGGAAAGTTGAATGGAGGCGATAAAACCTAACACACACCAAATTGGGAAGATAGCTGCCACCATAGTTGCCATTATTGGGGATGACGCTAGGACTGGAACTGTTTATGGGAGAACAGTGGCAGAGGGAAATGGAATCACCAGAAACATACATAACTTCAAATTTCTGTGTGGCTTAGTGATGTGGCATGACTTACTGTTTGAAATAAATGTTGTAAGCAAGAGACTCCATGGTGTTGACCCTGATATATCTGGAGCAATGGAACAACTGGAGAAAGCAAAGTCATACCTACAGTCTTACCGGCCAGATGAGGGATTTCAAAACGTTCTGAAGAGTGCACAGAAGTTGGCAGAGGAACTTCACCCTGAAGCTATTCTCCCACCCATTCAAGAGTCACCAAAGAAGACGACATTTTGATTACAAGGCACGGGATAATCCCATAAGAGACCCCAAACAACAATTCAAAGTTGAATTCTTTAACCAGGTGCTAGACTGTGCAATACAGTCAGCTAAAGAACGTTTCATGCAGCTCAAGGAACACAGCAGTATATTTGGGATGTTGTATGATATTCCAAAACTCCGCACTATACCTGAAGACCTACACCAGCAATGCAGGGCACTAGAGATAGCATTGACACATGATGACATGCGCGATATTGATGCGAGGGATTTAGGTGATGTATCTTGAAAGGGCTTTCAGTTCTTTTCAGCAGGATCAACTCCAAAGGCTGTTCTGGAATATATGTACAAAAATAAGATGACCACTCTTTCCAAATGCTTTTGCTGCTCTGCGCATACTTCTAACACTTCCTGTAACAGTTACCAGTGAAGAACGCAGCTTCTCCAAGCTGAAGTTAATAAAAAACATCTGCACTCCACAATGACACAGGAGAGGTTGGTTGGCCTTGCAACCATCTCAATAGATCATGAGCTGGACCAGACTGTGGACCTTCAGCAGGAAGCAGTTCAAATCTTTGCAACTAAGAAGCCCTGGAAAGCACCACTTTAACTTTTCTTGTCTGGTATTTTTATCTGTTTGAATAATCAAAATTTCAAATGCCTGAACAGCAAATGTAAGTGTTACTTAAAATTTTTGAACAAGGCATTTTAAGTTGTTAGTTCTCCTTTATTGGGGTAGATAGCAGAGCAGTATCATGAGAGGAGTAGAACAGGAAGACGACCTTTTCAAAGTTTTGGCCCAAGTGAGGGGCCATGGGGGCGTCATTTGAGCTCCCTGCCTCAGGTGCCAAAATGTTGTGGGCCAGCCCTGAAGGCAAGCTCTACCACAACAGATGGATCCGTACTATAGCTGATTAAGAAACTGACCCATGACAATATTTGCCATAGATGGGTCTCCAAACCAGTGCTTGAAAATTTACCCACCAGTGTAGCCGGGACAAAACTGCTACAGAAAGTGGCCTCAAGAATACTTCCTGTAATGATGCTGAAAAGTTTTTTCCCCAATCTACTCCAGCAATTAAATCCCTTTCAGCACCAATCGATGGGGAACGGTTGTCAGCAATCAGTCAATTTTCTTGGGTAGATGGGACCTAACACAGCAAAATGTCTAATGAATGTTTAGTGTGAAAGTGATGGTCATTTTCCTGTTTGCCTAGGGCTGCAAAATCTCAGAGTTGGTACAACCACTCATAAGTGCAATATGCCTGCACTATGTTATTTTAATTTGCTCTTCATTTGCAATTTTAGGTGGGAAACAAGTCAGCACTTTCTAAGCATATGGCTTGGACAATTTATACAAACATTTGCAACATGGCACCCTGAAATGCACACACACACACAAACTGCAAAATGTACTGAAAAAATGTATTTAGTAGGGCACCAAGTCTGGAAAATGAGTATCAGATACTGTAGTTTTCACACATGCTGTAAACTATCTTACTGGTGGCAAAAGCTGCCCCCCGCTACACCCATATTTCTCACATGGTAGACAATATGGGACCCTTGCATGCATAAGGATGGTAAGTTAGGCCATGACAAGTGGTGCATAACCTTTCCAGGACTGAAGGCCACAGGAGACTTGACAGGAGGCCTGTGATGGGGTCCAGACTCACCACCGCTGACACCTCCCACTGATCACTCCAAGAATTAGCTCATGACCGCTGCAGGGCATCCTCAACACGTGGTAGCTTGTTCATTGTCTCCGCTCCTCTGTCCCGGGACCTATGTTGCTCCCTGCTCAGCTGCATCCTCTGCAGGGCACTCTACATTCACTTGAGGACACTGCCCACTAGTCTGGTCTCACCACCCCCGCTTCCGGGCAGTTTTGTTAACTGCAGTTCTACCATTTGTCCCTACCTCAGTGGCCAACCACAACCCTAGAGTCTAGACTCTTATCGCAGGGGCAGTCATGGTCTCTCTCCTCAACAGCTAGGGACAGTGCAAGGGGGGGGAACCCAGGCCCACCTGCTACTCTGGGTCCCAACCCAGGGACCCTCTAGTGGCAGCCTCCTTCTGCCCCTGCCTATTTCCCTGGGCCACTTCCCCTTTGACCCTATACACCTTCGCAACCCCTCTTAGCAAAAGCCACAGCCTGGCAGGTATCTGGGCCAGAGCTCAGCTCAGCTCAGCTCAGCTCAGCTCAGCTCAGCTCAGCTCAGCTCAGCTCAGCTCAGCTCAGCTCAGCTCAGCTCAGCTCAGCTCAGCTCAGCTCAGCTCAGCTCAGCTCAGCAGCCAGTCCTTCCCCCTTGCTAGTCAGGAAGTGACTACCTTCACCTCTACTAAGCAGCCTTTATATAGGACCTAGCCCGGCCCTGATTGGCTGCCTCTTTCCCTGCTCTGATTGGTTCTCCCGAGGCCTTCTCTGATTGGCTGCTGGTCTGCGCCGCCTCTCAGGCCTGGTTCAGCCCTTTTTCTCAAGGGGTGGGCCACCGCCGCACCACAGGGCAACAACTCAATTTTTTAAGGAAAAAAATAGCCACGTCAGATTTGGTTCTAACTTATAACTGATAAGTATTTCCGTCTTCATTTGTGGTCACCAGTATCATAATCATCAACAGCAAATGCTTAGTAGAGACAGGGAAGTGCTTTACTCACAAATTATAAAAGGACATAAGAAAATTTAAGGATACATGATAACTCAAGTGGCTTCTAATGACTTACAATAACTGACTTCTCTAAGCCATAAAATAAATTATTGCAACCTATAAAGTTATGCCATAGTGAATGAAATATACTGTTTGTGTGCCTTATCCAGTGTGAAGTCAATGGGCTTTCTATTGAATCTATCTATCTATCTATCTATCTCTAGGTACTTATTTGGCCCAGGCAGTAACTGAACACCACAAAATCTTTATTGCATTTATCCTCACAACACCCCATTGAGGGAGGGAAGCACTATTATCCTAATTTGAAAGACGGGGAATTGAGGCACAGAGGGTAGGTCTGTACAGCAAAGAAAAACCCAGAGCTGGCCTATGCCATCTGACTCGGGCTCATGGGCCTCGGGCTGTGGGGCTGTTTCATTGCTGTGTAGACTTCCAGGCTCAGGCTGGAGCCAGAGCTATGGGCCCCTCCCACCACACAGGGTCCTAGAGCCTGAAGTCCTAATCCTTCCAAGTTTACTTACAGAGCCTTTACAAAAATTCATGAGTTAATCCTCACAATTCCTTTATGAAGTAGGTGAATCTTATTATCCACAATTTTCCAAAGTCTGCAGAAGTCACCAGCAGAGTTAGAACTAGAACAATACAAAGGACCTTTTTAACACCATTTTATTTGGGCTGGCAACTTGCCAGTAATAGCAGATTACCCTGAAGCAATGATTTTCTCCATTACTTTGAGTTTATATCACCATTCAGTGTGTTATTTGTGTCTGTGTGTTGTGTGTCTAAACTAGTCTGTCAATATCTCAAGACAGGAATTTATTATATTTACAGCTGTAAGCACACTATTGGTGCTCAAATAATAAAGTAAAGCAAGTAAAATGAGCTGGGGGCAGGGCGGGAAAACAACATCTTTCAAACAATACTTCAGACAAGAAATGACCCTACTGTGGACAGAGCCTAGCCACTCTCAGACAGCAAGTGCTACCCTCTGCAACCCTAACTCCTATCGTTGAGCACTTATGGGAGCAATCCCACTGAATTCAATGAGACTGACTGCATTTGTAAGTGCTCACCCTGGCTGCACAGTCTAGCCCTAGGTGTGTCTGGACTCTGGAGATCTCCACAATAGCTATTTCAGTTTATCTGTGGGTCTGTCCACACAGCAGCTGAGAGGTGTAATTCCTGGCTTAGGTAGCCATACAGGTGCTAGCTCTGCTCCAGCCAGCACGCTAAAAATAGTAGCGTGGCTGCAGCAGCACAGGTGGCAGCTAGGGCTAGTCGCCTGAGCACAGTCCTGCCTGAGCCCCTGGGAACACACGCGAGCGACTAGCCCAAGCCACCACCCATGCTATTGCAGCTACACTTCTAATTTTAGCACACTGGCTCAAACAGAGTTAGTACATGTATGCTTACCCATGTACGCCTGCCCAGAGCTAGTCCATCTACGCCTACCCACGTACATCTACCCGGACATTATAGCTGCCAGCTACAGTATAGGGATACCCTGTGTGTCTGGCCTTGGCTCCGTTTGAGGTGGAGGCTTTGAATATCACCTTCTGAAGCATGAATATGAAATTTCATGTTTGTCTGTCTAGAGAATTTTTTTTTAAATTCCGGGGTCTCTAATTCCTGTCAGAGTTGAATTATAATCACACTTTTTTCATGATTTAAACAGGTGTTTGAGAGGGAACAGCCCTGATGTTTTAAAAAAATGGTTTAAAAACTGTGAAATAATAATACTAGTGATATGGTATATCCAAAACTGAATCACCCCCTTTGCGACACCTTAAAGGTGCACTCACCCTGCCCCAACCAACAGCCCAGAGTGTATGCCTATCCCACAGTCCTAGTGACTGATGTTGAAGGATGACCCCTCCTGCTACACACACATCACTGATAGTCTGGAACTGCAATGCAAAGTGCCTGTCCCTGCTCCTCTCACAGTTGTCTTTGTGCTCTCCCTGGTCCCGTGGAAGGATCTGGGGCACCAACTTTTCTCATTGCTCTCTTTAGGCTTGTAGCGGAATCTGCTACTATCCCAGTGCCATCCCTGTCCCTGGGGACTAATCTCCAACAGTCAGGAGCTCCTTGCTTTACCTGCTTCTGATGCCACTGGGGCCACAAGGAGGCATTTTGGTGAGAGAAGAGCTCCCCACTTACCCAGCTAGGCTATCCCCTCCCTGCTGTCTCTGCCTCCTCTGGCTCTATAGAAGGGAGCCTGGGGATGGGAGAATCACTGCCCCCAAAGCACCCTCCCTCTTGGTCCCTGGCCCTATAGACTGAACTAAGCATTGGAAACCTTCTTCCCTTCTGCATGTGAATGACATGGTGGGGAGCCTTCAGACCCTTCTGCTTTACTTAAACTAGTTGAGGAGAGATTCAGCATCCAGGCCCTTTGCTGTCCTTGACCCTGGTGAGGGGACCGTTCAGCTCACGCTGTTCACTACCTGCTTCCTCCTTCTTTCTCCTGTCTCTGTCTAGGTCCCTGGGAGAATGAAAAGGGAATGCGTTGGTTCACAGTTCAAGGGAATCCCCAGCATGACTTTTTGTCTGGTTCCCTCCCCAGTTCCATGCAGAGACCTGGGGAGGGCCGGGGGAAAACACTTTTTTGAGCTCAGTGCAGGGACACAGCCAGGAAAGACATTTTCCCACTGGCCCTCTGTCCTTCTCCATACCTTCATGAAAGGATTCTGGAGTAGTTGGGAAAGGAAGGGCGGGGGGGACACATGCTCCTTGGTTCAGGGCAGGGAGTGAGGGACAGACCATTCCAACTGATACCCTTGCTGGCTCCTCCTGAGTCTTGGGGTGTGTGGAAGACAGTTTCCCATGAACCCATTCCATCTCCTATCATTTGTTCCCCTCTCCCAGCCTTGCTCCTGACACCCCTGGAGCTGTTAACTGCTACAGTAGAGAGCGGACCAATAAAAGGAGATATTTTTTATAAGTTGTACTGTCAGCCTGTGTAGAGCTCACTGCTGGATGAGGGCCACCAAGACAAATGGCTCAACAGAATTTTTAAAGAAACTGGATCATTTTATGACCATTTAATGACATTTGCTACTATGCAAGCTATGACAGTGTTACCAAGGAAACCAGATCTCAGACTTCAGAGGATTACAATGATCGCCCGAAGGAGTCAAGGAAGGGATCACCTTCCCACATGTCCCAACAGTACAGAATTGGCTAGATGCATTATGAGGGTTATTCTTCTTCCTCTGTTAGCATTAAATAGTGGCCACTGCCAAAGTCAAGATACTACATTAGCTGGATCAATGTTCTGAATTAACACACCACTTCCTATATATTGTAATGGTAATATTCTATATATTGATCTAGCAGTGCACTTCCTATATATTGTAACAGTAAAACAGCCTAGTTTAATCTCATTTATTGGTCTGATTATCTCAGCTCTACCATTGGAATCTTGTCTTTTTTGTTTAAAGAGTCACACTTAGGCCTGCAATGCATTTACTCGCTATTGTTCTAAGTAACACCTTACTTTATTGAAAATGAAAGAGATTAGAGGGGAAAATAGTATCTCCCGTCTTTTTGGTTTGTTTCCTGTTTGTATTCAAGAGAGCTTCGTGTATAGTCAGTTTCACTGCTGTGAAGAGCGCCTTTTTGACTCTGAAGACTTCTGCACTAGCCCTGCTCTGTGAGCTCCTGTACACATTTCTCTCCACGCTCTAGTGCTGTTGTTGTCTTGAATTTGTTTGCATTCAAGGATTTTTTTTTGAATTTATGACTATATAAAGTATTAAAGTGTATACATTTAAATGTAAGTCTTATGGGGAAAGGCCCCTTCCATATCCCATGCACAATCCAGGAAGGGGATCACTCAGGAGGCTGTACTCTCAATTTCCAGGCCTCCACAATAAACCAGGGAGCATATGTTTCACCTCCTTCCCCACCTTCTCATCCAGGATCACTGCTTGAAGCTGCGAAGAGGAACAGAGGGCCAGTGGTAAAGTGTTATTTTAGCTACCAGTCAGTACAGGAGTCATTTCAATGACTGTCCTCCTTTCCAGTGTAGCTTTGCCAGTGTGCCAAATGAAGGAGCTAAGGGATGAGGCTGGAGTCAGAGTGAATTCTTGGGGAACCAAGTGGAAGAGATCTTGGGGGAACTCCAACACTCCTCAGAGCTTTGTGAGCCATCCTTCCTTCTTGCTTACAATTTCAAGAAGTTCCAAAGCACTCACATAATGAGCAAAGTAGTACAAGCTTCCCCACCTAATGTACCTCAATTGTAAGCAGGAGGGAACTACAGCTAGGGTTTGTCCTTATGATTGTCACTTCTTAAGCTCTCTGCTTGGACTGTATTGACTGCCAATTGTAATGGTGGTTTCTGGGATGTGGACATCTTCCAGGCACAGGACTAAAACTACCAAGTCATTTCAGACCACCTGGCAATCAACACAAGGTCACTGCCAGCCTGTATCAAGTTCTAGTTTATGACGTACAGGTGGAATGTTCAGACCCAGTTACCAATTCTCTGAGTCCTCCAGCTGTTCTTTTAGGCCTGATCTGGAAGAAATACCACCTATGAGGATCAGTTTACGGGACTGAAGCCTTAAATTGTGGGCATCTTCAAAGGTGCTGTCCAAGGGTCCCTAATGCCATGAGTTGTCAATTCCTCCATGGCAACATGTTACAACATAAAAAACAGCAAATGTAAATCAAAAAGGATAAGTACCAAGTGATTTTTTGGAGTCTCCCTCAGGTTCACAACTGTATTTTGCTAATATTAAACTTCAGTAAAAACAGTTGAAGAGTAGCTCTGTCAAATTCTCCTTTTTATTTTTATGCAATTTGTAACTTTCTTCCCCCCTTTTTCACATTCACCATAGTTAGACTGTTTGCCAGCTGAATATCCCTGTTCAGAAACCTGGGGCAATGTTCATTTACCGATCAGCCCAGCTTCAGAAACTTGAGTGGAGCAACCACTAACCACCATCCAAAACTGAAACATCTTATGTGCGCCTTTGCTTTGATCACCCATTTACTAGCATATGGCGGCTTACCTGTGCTTCAGATTCCTCACCACATGGGTTTTGAGTACAGTGAATCTCAGCTGGGGCACCTTGGCCCTACTGCAATACAAATAATAAATAAGGATGATGATAATATTATTCAAAAGTTGAGGCCTGGGATTGAACTATGAAAAAATTTTGATTGGTCATATTAGCTCTTCCTCATGTAATAACACACACTATTTCCGTTAATAAAAATAAGTGTCAGGTTTTGTAATATTTCTGATCACCACAATGGCTTAAATTGTCCACCCCTGTTCTGTCTCCTTTTGCATAACTGAGCGGTGCAAGGGGGATGTAACCTGGCCACAGCTGTCAAACTGAGAACTCCTCCATGGGAGGGGAATTCTCATCTGGTGTGAAGCCTTTTCGAGCTGACTCCTGTGCTAACCACACCCTCCCCCACCCCAGAATAGCGGAGTGTTGAGGGCAGGGAAGGAATGTGATGGGCGAGAGAGGGGCAGAACAGAACGCTCCTATAGCAATTCTCAACTCTTTTTTGCTCTTAGGGCCCTAGGCTGTTCCTATTTATGTCAGGGATAAACCAGAGCAGTTTGAGAATCAGGGAATTGTAACCATCTCCACTACGTCCCTTCCCTCCATTTCGGTGCAAGAGAAAATCTGCCTCTATATTTTAAACTAGTCAAAAGGACTAGTATGTATTGATATGCCCAGCGAAGTCAATTATATATCTAATGGAGACAGCCGGAATTAGTGTGCACTTTAGCAATAGGTTTCATACATGCAGGGAATTTTTGCACACTCATGACTAAGTTCATCTTCGTCAGTCGACCAGCAAGCACCGATTAAGCAGAAAGCAGTACCTGCAATATTTTTCTCAATACATATTACGTACTGAAGGAGATTATAGCAACAAGAGAGCCATAAATACAACCAATGTTTGAATAAATTTAAGAAAACACCTTACATTATAAAATGAAGCTGAAATGTAAAGACAAACCTGATTCTACTGGAGGCTCACCAGACTCAAGATATGGTTTAAATCTTGTGGACATCCCTGATTCTTTTTTCAAATGTGTATTGGTGTGGCAGTGGATAAGGCAGTACAGCTATAATGGACCCACACTGCTGATGCAAAACACACTGTCCATGTAGTTTACTGCAGGGAATTTCAAAGAAACCTGCTGATCTGTAGAACTCACTCTTTAAAAAAAAAAATCTTGAACTCAATAAACTTTTGGTTGTGATTGGTATGAGAGCGATGCAGGGATGTTCCTCTAACTCACTTTCTAATATAAGCAAAGGCTCTTTGGGGAAAGAAAAAAAATCTACAGTTAGATTTTAAATATTCAGGATTTTTAGTTAACAGGGTTTCAGGATCGACCCTGTTTATTAAACACTGGTTCATCACCAAAGTCCCTCTTCTGAACCTCACTCCCACACTCCACCCCAAGTGGTATATTCAAATTAGCTAACCTAATTACAGAAAACCAAGCATACAGCCGGATAATTAAAGTAAAGTTGTTTACTTAATTTCTATATTGAGAGTAATTTTCACCAGAAATCAAAGGTTTTAATTTGCAAAACACCCATTAAGTGAGCTTTATCTCCGTTGTGCACGAGGAATCTGAGGTAGAGACGTTAAGGCCTTATCTATGTTGGGAATTGGCCCTGATTTCAACCATGAGTCTAGTTGTACCAGTGGATACCCTCAGCACAGACAAGGAAACTTGCCCTGCTGCAGGTACAATGATGGCTGAAATTGTGGCTAATGCCCAATGGAGTAGACAAGGCCTGAGTGACTTGCCCAAAGGCCAGACAGCAAATCACTGGCAGAGTCAGGATCAGAACGTAGGAATCCTAACCTCTAATTGCTATGGTCAGGCCAATGCACCGTACCTCCCTCTCAAGTAAAAGGCAATTCAAAAATAGTTAAATAACGACAAAACCCACCATCAATTTATTACAGTTTTTAAAGCAAATATATTTCTCTGTTGTTCTTTTGTTCCTGTGTTCAGTACAATTGCACCAGCTTACTCCAGTGGTGAATTAAGTACAGAGTTAGAAAAATCCAGAAATGGGATCCTCTCTGTAGCTAATGTGAGGGCCTTCGCCATTGATTTCTTCAGAATCCAAGTTTTCATAAAAAGATAAAGAAAAGGCCTTATGGTTGTAAAGGTAACTGTCCAAAGGTGAGCAGAGCGTAAGCCAACTCAGTGTTGTCTTCACTGAGTCTGAAAACAGACAGCTCCTGTACCTCGGCAGCTGCTCTTAGCTTTGCTGTGCAGCAGTAGAGTGAAGGTTCTGTTCAGCTTTCATTGCAGTTATTCACAATCCTGTAGGCAGCAGTGAAACTGACCCAGATCAGATCCATTTCCTGCCACTGTTACTACTTGAGAAAAACTCTGAGCAGCAGCAAAGGCCGGATTTGGAATTATTCATAGGAGAGAAGGACCCAAAAATAGTCCGCCAGCAGAGAGACAGAGTAGAAGAGACACTTCCCACCGCTTGGAAAAGTGAGAAGGCTGTAGACCTCTTGTTGTAGCCATCAGAAGGCACTAGAGTAGGGAGGAGACAGAAAGTACTTTTTCTTGTCAAGGAAGTGGAGGTGGGTGACACTTCAAGTTTGTCAGGCAGACGTCCTACGAATAAGAATTCCCAAACTAAGGGCTCGGTTATTCAATATGGTGCTGCCAGGGAATGTTGCAGGTAGAGCTCCTGGACCTTTTTATCTATCTCTGCCTTTTAAGGGGATGGTTAACCCTCTTCACACTCTGATTGTCTAATTACCTCTCGCTGGGATTTTTAACAAACAGCTCAATGAGGAAGTTTGTGACATTAAAGGTTGTGGTTCCCTGCTTGAGTATCATTATTTCATTTTGCTGCTCCTTAGTAAGTGGCAGCCACAAGTCATCACCAACTGTTAAGATTTATTTATTTATTTTAAGACTATGACAATGCCTCACTATTTTATTATGGCCTGAGTCAGAGGCTTAGGGAGAAAATATAAGATGGGGAGAACGGAAGTCCTCTGAATTTGGTTGGGGAATGTACCTAGAACTCAGCTCTTCCAGAATTGCAATAATGTTCCTTTCATTAATTTACAAGTACCCATTAGTTTGTGGCCAGCCTGAGCCTTTGCTTTCATTTCTTTATAATGCTTCCTGTTAATGATTATTTTGTGACATTTGCATTGTATGGCAGCTGTGGTGTTTCTAAACTTTGCATTATTTTCTTCCACATCTGACTCTCTGTTTTACTTAATTAAGGCTCTAACTCTCTAGATAGAGTTAATAAAATTTTTCAAATACTTTGAGGGCTTTACAGAGGGAGGACTGATGGCTGTTAATAGCTCTCTTTTCCTATTGGTTTTTATTTTCAAGGCTGACTGTAATAAAATTAATAAATATAATTTTTTTTTACAAAAACAGTTCATCCAGCTATTCAGTCCAAGCCTTGTTGTGGATAATATTGACAGTTTGCCCCTGAGAAATAGATCTCAGTAGAATAACAAGCTTCCACACAGTCTTCCTGCATTTTACACTGTGCCTATTCGGTGCTTGTCCTCTCTGCTAAGACTGTCAGATAACAAGGTTCACAACTGGGCATAGTGGGCTTTTTTGTGATGTGGACTTTAGTTAACTAGGCATCTTTCACCTACATGAAACTAATTTGCTAAAAGATAGCAACAGCTTCTCACTTGAGCTGGGTTCTAGCCAGTGACTCAGAGGCGAAAGGCTCAAAAGCAATAACACTTATTGATCTGGCCCTGGTGTTGGTATTTTGTTTGTTTATTTGTAATTTCCCTAAGACTATAATTTAAGTAAGGATTCTTCAGTAATTTCCTTGTAGTAATCCAGATAGCACAGATCTATTGTAGCTCATTAGTTTAGAGATTACTAAAATAGACTTCTCACATCAATTTTGAGCAGCTCTTCGATAGGATTTATATTGACCTATGCTAATCCCTTGATAAATGTATCACACAAACTGCATGACTCCTGAACATGTATTTAAAGTCCAATACCTGATTTCTAGGGGAACTTTATGCCTGTGGATGGATACCTATGACCAGCTTTCATTGACAAAATAATCTTTTTATTTCTCCAGGGTCCTTACACTCACTCTTAAAGAAATATAAATTCATTAGTACAACAAACAATTCTTTATTATCTCACAACTCAATAACATTTAAGCATAGTGTTATTAACCTCTTATATTTTATTTTTTAAGTGCAATATAGGAGTGTGATCTGTGGAAGAGAATATAGTCCTTTAACTGTGAGGGGTTTAGACTTATTGTATTATTCTGGATTCAGGTTAAGAAAAAGTATGCTCCCAAACTTGAGAGAAAATGCTGATTTTATGCATCTCAATTCATCAAGTCACAACTCTTTCTTCATTCAAATGTCTCTAAAAACTTACTTCCTCCAAAATGCCTAAAGAAAGCAATTGCATAATTTTAAAAATCCCCAGCTCAAGATCTCCCAGCTTTCTGTATCTTTCAGACCGTAAACCCTTCAGCATGTGGACTATCCTTTTTATGTGCTGTACAGCACTGAGCTAAGGGCCGGACTGTGATACATTTACTCCAGTTTAGTTGCTCTTTATTCCATGAGTGGCCCCATTGGTTTCAGTGGGACTACAGGAACTCCTCACTTAAAGTCGTCCCGGTTTACGTTGTTTCGTTGTTACATTGCTGATCAGTTAGGGAACACGCTCGTTTAAAGTTGTGCAATGCTCCCGTCATCTGGCGGCCACCTGCTTTGTCCACTGTTTGTAGGAAGAGCAGTCCAGTGGAGCTAGCTGGTGGGGGCTTGGAACTAGAGTGGACCAGCAGCCCCCCTCACAGCTCCCTGCTCCCCTAAGTTCCCTGTGCAGCAGCTGCCCAGCAGGCTATCAATTGCCTGCAGTTCAGCTGTCCCTCCCCCCACTGCCATGTGCTGCTCCTGCCCTCTGCCTTGGAGCTGCTCCCTGAGCCTCCTGCTTGCTGTGCGGGGTAGGGCGGGGAACAGGGGGGAAGAGAGAGAAGAGGGAGGCTAATGTCAGGGTGTCTCCCTCCACCCTGCTCCTGCACCCCACTTACCCCATCTTCCATAGAGCAGGTGGGGGACACACACGACAGTCCCGGAGGCAGCAGCTGAGGTGGGTCTCAGCTTGCTGATCTAATTAACAAGGCACTGTACTTAAGACAGGGATCAGCATACTTAAAGGGGAAATGCACATCTCTCAGTCACACACACACTTACACACACACACACACACGGTGTGTGTCTCTGTCTGCTACGCTGTCTCCCCTCCCTTCATTCCTTCTGCCTTGTAGAGCATGAGGCTACATTAATAACAAGTTAACCCTTGAGGGCTAGTTCATCATTTAGCAGTAAGGCATTCCCTGGGAAATATCCCACCCTCTGACTTCACCACCTCAACCAAGCTTCACAATCATCATTGCTGTGTACCAGTATTAAATTGTTTGTTTAAAACTTATACTGTGTGTGTGTGTGTGTGTGTGTGTGTGTGTGTGTGTAATATAGTCTTTTGTCTGGTGAAAAAAATTTCCCTGGAACCTAACCCCCACATTTACATGAATTCTTATGGGGAAATCGGATTCACTTAACATAGTTTCACTTAAAGTTGAATTTTTCAGGAACATAACTACAACGTTAAGTGAGGAGTTCCTGTATTTATGGAGTAAGGCAATATTCAGTGAAAGGGTATCAGAATCTGGCCTTCATATATTGTCAGCAGCTATAAATTATCCTTCAAAATGAGGATGAAAAAATATGGAACAATCTGCCTGCTTGCTGTGCTTCCCTCTAGCCCCCTGATTCCCCAGTCCTGTCCTAAAACCCAACTCAAACCTCACTTCATCTGTGTTGTCTACAACCAGTGAACTGTTGAGCAGACTCCAATGTGCTCTTACCACTCCTTCACACTTCATCTTATTGTCATTATTCATTTATACTTCAGTAGCACCTAAAGATCTCAACCAAGGGTCAGGGTCCCATTGCGCCTGGCACTGTACACACGTATAACAAAAGGACAGTCCCTGTCCCAAAGAGCTTACCGGCTTAGTACAAGACACAGGTGGATAGAACAAACAGAAGACGGGAGCACAAGGCGAGACAGTTACGATTAGTGAAATAAGCAGTAATCACATCACATCGGCTGCCTAACTTGTCTCCTGGCCTCACCTACTTATTCCTTATTATTGTGAACTTTGCAAGACTTTTACATTATCAACACTTTTCAATACTAAATTGTATTTCACAAAAAAGCTATAATTGATCTGCTGAAGATTTGATAACCACTTCATGCCACATCAGAGCTAGATACCTTGGATTTAAACTTCTTTGAACACTTATTCTAAAGTCAACTGGGGAGATAACAGTCTAGACTGTTGCAAATTCTAATTGCAGAGATTTTGCTGGCTATATCTTACTGCTGCATCTGCCTGAACTGGGAAATACCCTGCAGTAGGGGCAGGATGAAAACAGACAGCATGCATTTTTACTCATAACTGATTTCCTGACCAACTGCAGCACTAGATTCTGTTCCACTCTTTCATTAAGGATTTTCAATTTCTCCAATTTCTAGTGATATTCTTTATACAAGATCAGACGAGCTGCAGTGTCTCTTTCATTCCCTCATTAATTGAAGAACCTGCCTCTGAATTATCTCCTCTCACTTGGTGTCTGAACATATTCAGCAAAACTGAAACACTAAAACCAGACAGATTAAAATTGTAAAATGTGTGGAGCATATGGCACCTGTTGGGGTAGAATTCCATCAGCATGTCACATTTCCTGCTATCAGGAAAACTCACGTTTCTAGGCTTGCACAGAATTTGACCTTTTCCATATGTACCGCAAGTTGTAGCATAGCCGTTTTCTCAGATGAGCTAAGAGTGCCTTGACATTGAAATGAAATGGTCTCAGCTAGAGGGCAAGGATGCTATACATGTAAGGCCCAGTCCGACTCCAATTGAAAACTCTTCTTTTCTTTAGTGAAACAAGATCAGACTCTTACTAACTAATAACTACCAATGTAACTATCCAGCACTCTTGAGCGCTGCTGTTCTTAGAGCTCCTCCACACAACATGGCTGCCTCAACTTCTCATCATTTCTTCAAGACAGAAGACATTTTTAAACACAATTACATTTCAAAATACTTAAACCATACATTCTCATATAACAGCTACTTGAGGGGCTCCCTGTACTTTCAGTAATAACCATATCCACAGCTATGAAATGCCTCTCTGCCTTTGCCCACACAGCAATTTTTCCACTATGTCCTTACTAGTTTTCCACAAGACCTCTGCCTTATTGAGTGCACAAGATGGATGCTGCTCAGGGAATAAATCAAGGTCATGCAGTGAAGGAGGCTGCTGTTTGTAGGGCCCCTGCCCCATAGGTTGCAGAAGTTGGAAGGTGTGCTGTGAATGAGGTAGGAGATTGCAGGAAGAGAAAGGAGAGTCCCGGGGTTGAGGCATTTGAATGCCACCCTGGAGAATTGGAATCTATCCCTGACTCTGCCACACAATGCTGGGCAAGTCACACAAAGCAAGCTTTTCAGGTGTGGCCACAAAGTGTGTGTTCCTCATTTTCTGAGTGCCCAACTTGAGACATTACAGGCCAGATTAGCTGCAGGGCTGGACACTCTCACCTGCTCCTAAAGTCAACACAAGCTCTGCTCTAATTATATAAATGCTAGAAAATGCTAAATATTTTCAAAAAAATTAGGTGCTAGGCATCTGAAATTCAGCACCCAACACTAATGGACCCTTTGAACCTCCGTCTCTCGGGTCCTCAGATCCCCAGATAGAATAAAATACTAAAATGATAAAGGGAATAATTATGCCATTTTACCTTGAAGGGTAGTTGTGAAGATAAATTCATTAACATGTCACACGCACTCAGGTACTATGGTGATGAGTTCCATAAAAGAGTCCATGAAAAAACGTATAATTCTTTATTCAGAGCAAGGGCTGAAGGGTAAGCAGTAAATGATGCATGGGGTCACACACTGAATGATGAAGACAAAAAGAAATATTGAGCAGCCACCCATTCAAGGAGCACCGTCCATAATGTGCACTGAATAAGGTAGGCATCGTATGGAAAACGTAGTGTGTGATTGTGTAATTAAAGACTGTATCATAGTGCACATGCATAAGGGGGCCAAATTAAGATTGCACAGGCAGCCTTAATACTGGCATTTCTTAACTCATGAATGCTTGTGTTTGCACCCTTAACATTCTTTTAATATAATGATTTTGTGTAGAAGATATATAAGAATTCAATGTAATACTCATGATGGATAAAATTCTCTAATCGCAGGCATTTCTATAAATGCAGCTCAGAAGACTTAAATGCTAAGCGTAGTCCCTAAAATACATTTTGACCCTGAAGTCTCTAAACTAATAAGGTGACTTGCTTTGCAGTAATTACACAGGACACCCTATTTGAATTCTGACTCACTTAGCTCGGCATGCACTGTAACAGTGTGAAAACAGGAATTTTAGATTGTCTGAAAATCTCAATAGCCTTTCATAGCATGCAGCGGAAAGACAAACAAACAGGAAGTTTTAAATAAACAGGCAATGGTATCAAAAGTTACTTAGCAAACAGATCCTAAATATTTCTTTGCATTTTGTAAAGAAAATGGTAAACCTAAAAGGACACCAATTTAAAAATCATACTTCTGCCTTAATTTTTTTACTTGTTACAAGTCATATTTAAAATGACAGACTAAGAGATTAGAGGGTATTTTTCCAGCTTACTTTGTGTACTTGACTGTACTTTATATATAGGAAATGTCAGTGTTTCCCCTGAATGACCAATCAAGATGGGAAGAATGGTTGAGGTAATATGGTACTAGAATGGGACTTAACAGTCCTGGGTTCAACTCAGCCACGGACTTCCTGTGTGACCTTGGGCAAGTCACTCACTGACTTCGGCACAAAAAGTGGGAGTGTGCTAACGGTAAAGTTTGCGGATGACACAAAACTGGGAGGTATTGCCAATTTAGAGAAGGACTGGGATATCATACAGGAGGATCTGGATGACCTTGTAAACTGGAGTAATAGTAATAGGATGAAATTTAATAGTGAGAAGTGTAAGGTCATGCATTTAGGGATTAATAACAAAAATTTTAGTTATAAGCAATTAGAAGTAACAGAAGAGGAGAAGGACCTTGGAGTATTGGTTCACCACAGGATGACTATGAGCCGCCAATGTGATATGACCATGAAAAAAAGCTAATGCAGTCTTGGGATGCATCAGGCGAGGTATTTCCAGTAGAGATAAGGAGGTGTTAGTACCATTATACAAGGCACTGGTGAGCCATCATCTGGAATAGTGTGTGCAGTTCTGATCTCCCATGTTTAGGAAGGATGAATTCAAACTGGAACAGGTACAGAGAAGGGCTACTAGGATGATCCGAGGAATGGAAAACCGGTCTTATGAAATGAGACTCAAGGAGCTTGTCTTGTTTAGCCTAACCAAAAGAAGGTTGAGGGGAGATATGATTGCTCTCTATAAATATATCAGAGGGATAAATACCAGAGAGGGAGAGGAATTATTTAAGCTCAGTACCAATGTGGACACAAGAACAAATGGATATAAACTGGCCATCGGGAAGTTTAGACTTGAAATTAGAAGAAGGTTTCTAACCACCAGAGGAGTGAAGTTCTGGAATAGCCTTCCAAGGGAAGCAGTGGGGGCAAAAGACCTATCTGGCTTCAAGATTAAACTCGATAAGTTTATGGAGGAGATGGTATGATGGGATAACATGATTTTGGCAATTAATTGATCTTTAACTATTCATGGTAAATAGGCCCAATGGCCTGTGATGGGATGTTAGATGGGGTGGGATCTGAGTTACTACAGAGAATTCTTTCCTGGGTATCTGGCTGGTGAATCTTGCCCACATGCTCAGGGTTCAACTGATTGCCATATTTGGGGTTGGGAAGGAATTTTCCTCCAGGGCAGATTGGAAGAGGCCCTGGGGGGTTTTCGCCTTCCTCTGTAGCATGGGGCACGGGTCACTTGCTGGAGGATTCTCTGCACCTTGCAGTCTTTAAACCATGATTTGAGGACTTCAATAGCTCAGACATAGGTGAGAGGTTTATTGCAGGAGTGGGTGGGTAAGATTCTGTGGCTTGCATTGTGCAGGAGGTCAGACTAGATGATCATAATGGTCCCTTCTGACCTTAATATCTATGAGTCTATCTATGAGAGTCATTTTTTTAAAGGTATTTAGGTGCCTAAAGATGCAGATATGTGCCTAATGGGATTTTCCAAAGCATCTGCTTCCAACAGTGACTAGTGCCAGGTGCTTCAGAGGGAATGAACAGAACAGGCAAACATCGAGTGATCCATCCCCTGTCGTCCACTCCTAGCATCTGGCAGTCAGAGATTTAGGGACACCCAGAGGATAGGGTTGCATCCCTAAGCATCTATGTTAACAGCCATTGATGGACCTATCCGGAGGCACTTACCTAATTCTTTTTTGAATCCAGTTATAGTTTTGGCCTTCACAACATAATGAAGGCACATCTACAACCCCAAAATAGTTTGACAACCATAAGAATTTTAAAATCACGAGTTATACATCCTCCAGTCATGACATGTTTTTTTTTAAAAAAAGAAAAAGAATATTGGGTTCTTTTTATGTGCCTCTTTGTTCCTGTACTCAAATGACCAGGCAAAGGTGGGGCTGATTATCAGTTTACTAACAGGAGAAGCCCTGGACTGGATATCCCCTTCTGAAACAGGAGGACTCATTTCTGGACCATTTCAAAGAATTCATCTAATTCTTCTTGCTCATATTTGATGGCCCAGGAGGCCCAGACCACCAAAGTCGCCCTGCATTTCCTCACGCAGAGTTCACAGTCTGTCTCAGCCTCTGCAGCCCACCTCCAGCATCTGTCTGCCAATACCGCCTGGAATAAGGCAGTAGAGTTTTATTACTTTCCTCCAGGGCTGAGCACCACCACAGAGGACAAGCTGGCTCAGGTCAACCCCCCTGCTGAGTTGTCGTCCTACCTCAAGCTCGGTATCTCAGTAGACAACAGGCTGCTTGAGCAATGCCTGGAGAAGAGGAGGACTTACACTGGACCCCAGCCTAGTACCACAACCCCCTGAAAATGCATTCTGCCCAGTACCAGACCAGAGCCCATGAAAATCCACACCATTCAAAGATGCCTCACAGACTGAGAGAGAGTCCCAGTGCTGGACTGGCCTCTGTCTGTACTGTGGAGGGTGCGGCCACTTTGCTTCAGGGTGCCGCCACACATTCAGGCCGGCCACGATACCAGTAAATGACCTTGTTCAGCCTTGATAGAGGGATCATGGCTGAACATAACAAGGGGATCAGAGTCCCCAGACAGACCCCCTCTACTACTCACATGTGCTAGGGTTGCCAGGTATCCATTTTTTGACCAGACAGTCCAGTCAAAAAGGGACCTATCCAGTGTCCAGTCAGATGTACTGAACAGACACCAAAATCCAGTTACCACAGGAAGGAAAGGTGCCAGGTCATCAACCAGCACCAGCCCTTGCTCAGCCGGGACTGCCTCCTACTGCATCTCGTGGGCAGGCAGCAGGCTCTGTGTCAGGGGCTGCAGCTCCTGTCCCAGCCCTGGAGCAGAGGAAGCCCAGCTTGGGGAGGTGAGGGGGAGGGAGATGGAGAGGCTCAAGCGAAGAGGAAGGGAGATGGGGGAGAGCAATGAGCTACAGGGGAGGGTAGGAGAGGCGCAGGGGGCAGGGCCTCAAGGGAAGAGGCGGAGCATGGGCAGGGCATTGTGGGAAGAGGCGGAGCAGGAGGTTCCAGTTCCACTCCTGCTGTAGTGTCCAGTTTTCAGAAATTAGAAAGTTGGAAATCCTAGCATGTGCCCCAACACTAGCAGACCCCCCCCCCCATCAGCCCCACTTGCAAGTCCAGTTCTGGGGCCGGCCTCAGTCACAGCTGAAGTAAACTGCATCTTGTTTGCCCTCTGCCTTTTTCTGGACACTGGAGGCCTAACTGAAGGTGGCCTTCACTTCAACACCCGTGTTAATGCACCCATCCAAGTTTTTCATCATGGAGACAGACAGGGTCGCTTATGCAATCCAGAGGCTGTGCTATCACAATAGCAGGGGGCTGCAAAGGCAAGCCAGACGTGTTGTCGCACAAAAGGGAGTCCCTCGCAGCGGGTAAAGACTATAACACTGGCAGATCAAGTGCCAATTCATGCCAAGTTCCCCCCGTCTCAACTAAACACTGACAGATTCAAAGCTGAAATCTGTCTGGCTCACTTGTGGGTTAATATTATGGGATAGGTCAGGGGTGGGCAAACTTTTTGGCCTCAGGGCCACATCTGGGTATGGAAATTGTATGGCGGGCCATGAATGCTCATGAAATTGGGGGTGAGGGCTCTGGCTGGGGGTGCGGGCTCTGGGGTGGGGCCAAAAATGAGGCATTCAGGGTATGGGAGGGGGCTCTGGGCTATGGCAAGGGATTAGGGTGTGGGGGGGCTGGGGATGAGGGGTTTGGGGTTCCATGAGGGTGCTCTGGGTTGGGACCAAGGGGTTGTGAGGGTGGATGGGGGATTAGGGCTGGTGCAGGAGGTTTGGGCCCGGGACGAGGTTAGGGGTGCAGGCTCCAGGTGGCACTTACCTCAAGCAGCTCCCAGAAGCAGCGACATGTCCCCCTCTCCAGCTCCTAGGTGGAGGCATGGCCAGGCAGCTCTGCACACTGCCCCGTCCACAGTTGCCACCCCTGCAGCTCCCATTAGCCACAGTTCCCAGCCAATGGGAGCTGCGGGAGCAGCACTTGGTAGGGGGGCAGTGCGCAGAGCCCCCTGGCTGCCCCCATGTGCAGGAGCCAAAGGGGGGACATGCCGCTGCTTCCAGGAGTCACACGGAGAGGAGCAAGCCCCTGACCCTGCTCCCGGGCGGGAGCTTGAGGGCAGGATTAAAAGGTCTGATGAGCCAGACACGGCCTGTGGGCTGTAGCTTGCGCGCCTCTGGGATAGACATTAGACTTATAAGAAAATGTTTGGACTCTATCAAAAGCTAGTGAGCTGCATGCATTAATCTTACTTGTAATATCTGTATTCCATATTGTAATGTAATATTTGGGCAGGTGTAGTGTGAGCGTCTGACTGTATGAATCACCAAATCACCATACAGGAGAGGGACATTAATTAGTAGGAGGAGCTGCTCTTCTACAGAAATTGTATGGTCCTCCCAAAACAAAGGCTATGGTTGTTTTTTACACCTCGAAACTCTCTACATCTGGATTGAGAAATCATCAGCAAAAGAACTAAAGACTCTTATTGTTCTGCTCTTTTCCTTGTGAAGATGAGTCATGCAAGTAGACTCCTCCCACCAGCTGAGTTTGCAGTTGAGAGCACATGGTGGGAAGGGGATAAAACCCCAAAACAAAAAGAACTAAGCAGCTCTGTTGCTGGGACTGTAGGGGACGGGCAAGGAGTTTCCTGAACAAAACCAAGAGATCCCCAGCTGCTTAGCCAGGGTTAACCCTAAAAGACAAGTTTCAGAGTAGCATCCGTGTTAGTCTGTATCCGCAAAAAGAACAGGAGTACTTGTGGCACCTTAGAGACTAACAAATGTATTAGAGCATAAGCTTACTTCCAACTTATCTGTATGTATGTACATCTTACTATATGTTCCATTCTATGCATCTGATGAAGTGAGCTGTAGCCCATGAAAGCTTATGCTCTAATAAATTTGTTAGTCTCTAAGGTCCTAAAAGACAAATAGAGCTTGCTGATTATAGAAGCCTCTATTACCCTTTAAAACCTAAGACTAACACATTTGTGTTTCTGTATTTGCTAGCTTTAACCTTGTAAATAACTCTCTAATTTCCTTTTCCTATTTAGTAAATATTCATATAGTTTATTATAGGATTGGCTACAAGTGTTATCTTTGGTGTGAGATCTAAGATGCAATTGACATAGGGTAAGTGACTCGACCTTTGGGACTAGGAGTAACCTGAATATTGCTGTGATTCTTGATCGTAAGGGCCACCTTGTCTGGGTGGCAAGACAGACTGGAGTATCCAAGGAGACTGTCTGTGACTCCATTTGAGGCTGTTAAAGTGCCTGAAGAGTTTGCACTTGGGGCAGTTTGTTGGTGAAATCTAAGTTTAGAACTCATGACTAATTTGGGGTTTGTGACCTGGTTTTCTAACAGTCTGCCATGAAATTGGGACTCATGCTCTTGCACAACTGTTGGGAGTGTCACCAAAACCATTGGGGTAATATTATTCTGAGACTGTGTTTATGTCCCAGAAGATCCATCTCACCTTGCAATTCTCTAACTATGCCATGACTCACTCCAGCCAGCCACTTCAGGCAGTGGAAGATGATAACATTGATTTTGCGGCATTTCCATTGGCCAAGATTGCATGTCTCCATTAGGGCCAACGTTGACTTTTGCAAGGTATGCTGCTGGACAAAGGTCCACTGTAATAAATCTCTGGGCACCACGGTCCCACTACCTACTCATTCCCTACCCTATGAGTCCATATTTATGGACTTCATTGTAGATCTCCCCAACTTTCAGGACGACACAGCCATACTAGTAGTCATTGATCTCCTGCCAATTTCATGCGCTATTGGAAGATCCCCACAGTGCATATGACAGCCTGTTTGTTCCTTGATCCTGTCTTTAAGCCCCACAGATTACCCTCCAACATCATGTCTGACCACGGATCACAATTTGTCTGCCACTTCTGGCAAGAGTTATTCCGCCTCTTGAACATCAACCTGCACCTCTCCGCAGCATATCACCCTCCAAACGGATGGCCAATCGGAATGGGTGAATCTAATTTTGGAGCAGTATCTCTGTTGTTTTATTAATTGCCACCAGGATGACAGGTCCAACTTTTACCTTTTGCAGAATTTGCTTGTAACAACTCTGATCACAAATTCACCTACCAAAGCCCTTTCTTTTCCAACGATGGCTTTCACCTCTGATTCCAACCATCCCTACCACTGACTTCCCACATCATTGCAGCCTCTGCTAAACACCTCCACCATGTCCAGGAGGAACTGAAACCCCAGTTGGATGCTGCCAAGGAGGACTATAAGCGCTTCACCAACTGCCATCATTGAGTTGCCCCTCCAGCTACTGTTGGGGACAAGATATGGCTGTCCACACAACATATGGACACTGCCTATCCCTCCTGAAAACTTGACTAAACTTGACTGCTGGTACCTTGGTCCCTTTTTGGTCATTCAACAAAATAACCTGGTCACCTTCTGTCTCCAGTTGCCCCCCAGGATGCAAGTGAACTCTGTGTTTCATGTCTTCCTTTTAATGAAACACATACCCAATTGCCTCCCCAGATGAAAACAGCCTCATCACCCCTCTTGTCATGGTGCAGAGACAAGAGGAGTGTTACATAAGGCAAATTCTTGATTCCAAGATCTTTCAGAAAAAGGTCCTATACCTGGTTGACTGGGAGGGAGGGAGGGATATGGCCTAGAGGAATGCTGGTGGGAACTGGCTACTGACATCCAAGCTGTCCATGAATTTCATCAACCTAGTCCTGACAAGCCTGGTCCAAAGACACCTGAGAGATGCTCTTGAAGAGGGGGTAATATGAGGTAAGCCCTCAACTATAGCCTGCAATGACTCATCCCTCGGCAGAACCTGCGATGACTCATCCTTCAGGTGTGCATCAGCAGGTGTGAGCAAGGACTGGGTCAGATGACCCCCAGGGACAGCTATTAAATCCCACAGGAAGAGCGGCAAGCCAGTCTGTGCAATGTCATCACATGGCTGGAAACTCTTCCTCATGGTGTTATGGCCTACCCCGGCTTTCAGCCTGCCCCTGTTCCTGCCCTAAGCTTCCAGCCTGCTCTCACTAGCTATCCACCTTCTCCAGCAGAAGCCAGATTTGCCCCTGCTTTGGGGAGTTGCCGAGCGACCCCCAAACACCTCCCTACATTGCATCTTTTAAGATATAGCTACATTTTCCCTTTTACATGGAAGAGAGGCATAATGAAAAAGCTTTCACTACCTGTGTTTTCTTGGGACAAAATTCATTTATGTGCCTCTGTGCACATGTCTTGTAGGTCTTATAGAGAGGACCCTTGAAGACAGCATGTGTTGTGATATTGGAATCCTTTCCATTTCATGTTATAAGAACTATCTGGTAAGTCCCAGTTTTAGACTTCTAATTTAAAACAGCTTGATTTGTGCATTCTTGTAAATGAGATAACTATGTAAAGTTCTTGACCTAGGATTACCACTGAAATAAAATTGGCTTGACTCAACTTTGAAGAGAGAGATGTGCCACTCACAGAATAAATATTTCTGCAGTAATTTAAAAGTGAAAATGACTCCATTTAAATTTCCCATAGAGTTTCATATTCACAAAACCCACAACAAATATACCTATAGATTAAGACAGCGTTTCCCAAACTGCATTCCGCGGAACGCTGGTGTTCCGCATGGCGTGAATCGGTGTTCCGGGAAAGAATCGTAATTTTAAAAAAGGGTCTTGCACCTGATTTTTGAACTGCTTTATACGCGCTTTCCAGTTAGAAATGGTTAGTTCAAGTTACTTTAAATTTATATTTTTGCTTGTTTTATAAAATAAAATATATTTGAGCATAAATAATGCCATTTTTTATTTGAAAACCAAATGACTAGAAAATAATATTAGAAATGTTCCATAAATATATACCAGGTGTTCCGTGGCCAAAAAAGTTTGGGAAACGCTGGATTAAGAGATTACTTTAATAATTTGCCCTAGCCGAATAGGCATGGGGCCAAATTTTACTCTGTTTCACCAATATAAATCTGGAGTAACTCCGTTGGCTTGAACAGAGTCACTCCAGATTTACAGGGGTGTAACTGAGACCTGAATTTGGTCTGTGATCAGGTTTGCCTAATAAATTATGGGAGAGTAGTTTAAAGTGTCTGAATGTCCGCTACAGGACAGGATCATAAGATAGGGTAATTTTTACGTCATTTATAATACTGAAACATTTGGAGTTTATGTTTCACAGGAGAGAAAAGACAGCACTGTGTATAACAGAAAAAGAAAAGACAATATATTTGCAGCTGAAAAGGATGTGATGAAATACATAGCAAGAAAACGGAAAAAGTTACATGGAAATCAAGTGAGCTATTTGTAAATGTAGTTCTTCTGTATGTTAAATATTTGCTATAAATGTGTAGGATTGAGTATCTGTATAGTCTTAGGTGAGTATAAACCTTTAAAGAACCTGCTCCCATGGCCAAATCAAGATGAAGAATGCACATTAAATATATACAGAAAAAATAATGCAGAGACTTCATCAGACCAATGGATGTTTTTAGCTCACTAAGGAACAGGGCTTTTTCCTTTTTTTCTTTTTTCCCCTGCAGCTGTTTTCTATGCAGACTTCAGACACTCTGCAAAGGAATTAACATGACACCATGCTGTGAGACAGGGAAGTACTGTGTGCGCAGCCCCATATCAGAGCATTTCTTCAGAGCTTTATGAGAATTAAAAAGCATTTATACTTATACTTATGCAATGTTATTTTAGCAATTTCCCCCTCATCCTTAGCCCCCATATTTTTTCCATCATTATGTTTTACACCCCGATCCTGCAGTGGGATTTGCTAACACAGACTATCGACAGAGACGCACAGTTTGTTGATTTAAGTGGGACAGATCATAGACATAAGGGTCCACACTAGCACATTCTATTGCAAGATTCAGCTCTGAATATTGAGGAGCTAAGTTCTGACAAAGTAAATTTGATAATTTCTTCTCCCTCTCCCCAACATGGAAAACTTTTTAGAAAAAGGTAAGTGGGAACACATATCCTGATGTAGTTTTGGCTTTTCAACTATTTGTCATTGCACTGGTAAGACATGGTTTTGTGTCTAGTTTTTAAGAAATAATCAAAAATAACTTTTGCAAGAAATTCATTTTTCAAATGTATGTGTCATTTTTGAGAGAAGGCCTGGTTAGCTGTTTGCTGAGAGGAGACGTTGTTTTGGGGAGCGGGAAAAAATGTGGTTTTGTAATAATCTTTTTTAAAGTATGTACAGTATAATGTGTTATTTTTTAACTCTAATCTTTAAAAGTTCTCAAATTCAGCTGCCTTGAATCAGTTACCCAGACTTGTGCAAGCATTTTTACAAATTATTTTGTATATATTTTAAATAAAATTTACAAAAATATTACAGGGAACAAAACAGTATGTGTGGATATAGTTTTACATACACACACAGAGAATTATGTTATATTCAGTCAATACTGTATGTCAACAGCGATCTGAATCTACTCTGTCAAAAGTAATGCACTGGAGTTGATAGTTCCATGTGTGCATTAGGAAGATTCCTGCTGGTTTCAAAAACACAAAGTTACTTCTACATTTTAATTACAGTCACCAGAAATTAATAAAATAGAAAGAAAATAATCCAAATAGCCTCTATTACCCACATCAAAAACACAATAATCCCCATGCATTTGAAAGCACAGAATGTTTTTGGTACCATGCAGCACCCAAGCACTTTAGAAGCGCTTTGCTAAAACATTCTGAAAGGATGAAATCTTTCTCTGTACTGCACAGGTGTCTTAACAGAGAAAGATAACAGACATCTTTACCTCCCACAGATACAGCAGCAGGGCAGGATCCCAAACCTAGGACTCAGCAGAACTCCAGCACTCAACAGCACACTAGGGAGGGAGACAGGAAACGGTATTGCACCAACCAGTGCATCATCCTCTAAAGATGTCTGGGTCTGCATGTTAGGGAGCCTACCCAGACCTCAATAGTCTGGAGCGTGTGGTGTCCTCTCCAACACATGCTAAATGTTGGCACACGCTGCTCTGTTTCAGAGGAGAAGCAGTATGTGCCCCACCACACAGTGCAGCTACCCACACATACAGGTATGTATATGGCCCCATCACCATAGCATCTAGCACCTCCTGCAATTACTGCGCAAACAGCAAGCCCTGCCTCCTCCTATCAATAAAGGCCGGATTGGGCCCAAAGTGTTGGAAAGAGATTCAGGTGGTTATATGGCAATATTTAGAGTCTTCACTCACTTTGGAGGAGAAAGATAAACATCTACAGTTAAGCAAATAAAACACGTACTCTAGATCACAGGCTACATCACTAACAAAAGATTTCTTTATTAAGGAATCCATAATTTATTATACATTCAACAATGAAAACTGATTTCCAGGCAGCAGCATCTCTCTAGCCTACCCTGATAAGAGAAAATTCCGAGTTAAAAGAAACTCTGCCCTTATCCTGCCTCAGTGAACAAAAGGGGTGCAGCATATCTGCATGTTGCCTTGCTTGTAGGTAGCTGTGCAAGGATTTACATCAGCCCGTAACAAGCTTGAACTGTAGTGTTGTATCCTACCCCATCAGTGGACCCCCGATGATTTAGCGAAGTGTTTATTATTCTTACACTGTACAATGGACATACATAGATAATCCACATTATGGAGTCACAATATGAAATACATTTAGTCATAAGAAATATTTGCATACTATGGCTTCCTGCTACCAAATATGCTGTAAAAATATTCTTTAAAAAAGATACCAGTTTGCCATTGTGCTGTCGTCATTTTAATCCTCAATGGCTCAACCTCTTTTTAGAAACAAATACCTCCAGGACATACTTTCCGTTACGGACTAAATAACAACCTTCCTATTTTTTGTTTTTAAAATCAGACTTGTTAACATAGCATGAAGCATGGATGAAGCAAGCGAATGGTTTCTGTTACTGTAACTTAAAGGCATTTTTTCCTCTGAAGCGTTATAAAAGCACTTTCAAAGGTGAAGAATTTAGAATCACACAGATTACAGAAGGAAAGACCTGGTAGGTCATTCAATCAGTTCCCCCCCAGCCCACTCAGAGTAGGTTTTTAGAGGTCAGCTCAGAGTGAATTTTACCATCCAACTTGCAGATGCCTGAAGAGAAGGGTTTATACTGGAAATACGGACAGAACCTTCCTTAACTATGGTGAGGATAGCAATCATTGGCACAATCCACACGTGTGCACCACACTTAAAGCTGAAGAATTACAGAGTTTTCTAGATGGCTAGTCAAGTGCAGGCTTTTTTGTCCTTCCAGTATTGTGGTGCAGATCTGTATGCAGGAGTAACCTTTATCAAATCTGTAATTTCATTCAGTTACACCAAATGCCTGTAACACTGCTGCCGCTCACAACCATGAACACGTTCCCATGCCTCCTGTTTCAAGGACAAAGAGATAGGACTCAGATTTCAACTGATATTTAAAAGCTCGGGCTTTCAGGAGAAAAATAAAGAAAAAGTTTTATTTCAGTTGGCTAAAAACACTGCAACATGAAGCAGATGAAAATGAGCATTAGATACTGAATGAAGGTCACTAGGCTTAGCTGAGAATAGAAGGGGAGGGAGAGAGGGAGAGAGCACTGCAGCAAAGAAGCTATGCTCAGCCAATACATGCTGGCACTTACCATCAAAATAGAAAGATCCAAAGAGAATCAGATTAAGGATCCTTTTTATGTATCTTCAACAGAAAGACATCCAAATGAAGTTCCGTCCACAGCTGCCCAGACACAGGCAAGATAGTGTGATGATATACATAAAATACTAGTATACAACCAGTAAGTCCTCTCACAGCCTTCCAAAACCTATAAGCAGTTTGTGCTGTATAATCTATGTTAAGAAGTCTGAAGAAAACTGCTACATAGCTCTGCCGTTAAAACAGACTGTTGTATTTCCTCAGTCACTCAGGCTGCTCTGTTTTCATCTTCATAGTCTCACAATTACTTGCATCCTAGAGGTGGCCTGGGGGTGGGGAAAACAGAATTCTCTTCCAAGTGGAAAGGAACCGAGAGACCGCATCAATATTCTTAATCAGTCATTGCAAACAACCAATCAGAAGAGCGTGAGCTGTGTCAGCATGACAGTTGACCAAAGCACTGACAGCAGAACATTGAGGCAAACCTCACATTCCACTGCTAAGAACACTCATAGGGTAATCTGCTTCTTAACCCCAGTGAGGCTTTATTTTCACCTACACAAATAAATTGACTGCATGTGCTGTGGCTTCCCTTCAAAGGATAAAGCATGAAAGGTACCCAATATGAGGTCTTCACATTGCCGTTCAGATACACTAGCTTCTATGTCTCTGCAGTCACACTAAAGTCAGGACAAATAAACAAACAAACAAACAACACAGAATAAAAGTTTGAGACTTAATTTGCCCCTACTTTCTAGTATTGTTAACCCAAAATCTGCTAGCCATGATCTATTATGTATACAGGAGAAGCACTGAAAATTGCCACCTCTTCAAAGATTTATTTTATTTTACCCTAAAAAGGAAAGCATACTAAAGATTTAAAAACAGGGATTTTGTTGCTGGGATTTTGTTCACAATTAGCCTTGTGAAAATCAGTACGGTTTTCAACATATTATTGGACCTACATAGTAGCAGATCTATGTGGCATGTATATGTAAAAGTTTCATCAATTAAAATTATTGTTGGATTAAATACTTTGGTGCATATGGTGTGTATCCTACTACAGAAAGACTTGAGGAAATTTGTAGTAGAGATATACAGGTTTGGAAATATGCACCTTTATGGAGTTTATTAAAAAAATTGAGAGCCTACCCAATCTGTGGATTTAAGTCAGGTGCATTTAAGTATTCCACCGGCAGGGGAAATTGCTCCTAATCCTACTGCACGGTATAGTTCACACTGGGGGCTGGATCTTGGGTTCTATATGGACCCGAATGTGAAATGTAAATCTGAATACTCCCCAAATGGACATATTTTGCAATTAAAAATGATTTTAGATTTTAATATCCTTTAAAAAATTGTCAAGGATGGATTTTTGCCATACCATGAAATGGATTAGAATAATTTCAAAGAGACTGTTTAGGTGTTAGTAACACCGCATGGTGGGGAGAGGGAAAGCTCAGCTATTCTGAGGAAGCCAGAATTAATACAGGTCCAAAACATCATATCCACAGGTTGTCCTAAAAGAAAGGTCAACAATGGTCAGGGATCCACAGCTGAACCCAGACCCACCTCTTTGCCCTCAGCTGAGTCAGTAATGATCCTGAGCTCCTGATTGGCTGAAGACACCAGTAAGCACATTCTTCAATCCTGCAGCAGCCCAGGGTCCCTGGCTGCTCAATAGCATTCCACTCCCGCAACTGTGTTTCTGGTCTGGCTCCTTTTGCTCTCAGCTCCTTCCTTGTTCCAGGCACTCACTCCTGACCCTTGCTCCTGCCTCCTGCTCCTGGTTCCCTCTCCCTGGCTTCTTGTTCCTGGTTTCCGCTCTGACTCTTGGCTCCTGATTCCTGGCTCTCAGCTCCAGTTCACTCCATAGGTTTGGAATTTGGTTTCTGACCATGGCTCTGGTCCTTGGCTCCTGGGGTGACCAGACAGCAAATGTGAAAAACCAGACAGAGGGTGGGGGGTAATAGGAGCCTATATAAGAAAAAGACCCCAAAATTGGGACTGTCCCTATAAAATTGGGACATCTGGTCACCCTATTGGCTCCTGATTCCTTGGCTCCAGCTCACTCCCTAGACTTAATAACTAGGCTCCTGATTTGGGCTCTGGCCACTAGACCTGGTCACCTTTGCTCTAACCACTAGGTCAGCCTTCTGACCTGACCATTAGGCAAGATCACCCATGGCCTGGTTCTTAACAACAGCAACAACTGCAAATCCAATTTATCTGATGTTCCCCAAAGTTTCTGAGTGGAAATGCTCACATTCTGAAGCTTTCTGTAAGGGAGGCCAGTGAACTTAAAACTGCGCTCTCATGTGGAGGCAAAATAAACTGGATTCAGAGTGCAGTGCTGCAGCCATTCAGCAAAGGAACTCAGGAGGAAGAAAAGGAAAAAAGAAAACTGCCTTGGGCTGAAATGAGCAGGATTAAGCCATGAGTCATTGCCAGAGGGAATACTGAATGCAATCCAGACCTCTGTTTTCTGAAGAAAGACAATAGCAGTGTTCCTTTGCAAGCGTCACTAACAGTGCTTGGAAATGTTCCTTGCAGCCAGCACTGCCCCAGTATTCTGCACTTCAGCTCTGGAGTTCCATCAATTGAATCAATACTGAAACCACACTGGAATTCCAGCAAAGCAAACTAGGTTGCCTACACCGCAGAAGCTGAAGACTGGATTCACCATATTACACCAATCCCAGAAAACTATGACTATGCTTTGTTCACCTTCTTATTAAAGCTGCTACAAAACACCTTCCTCGTGGCTATCAGAAGGTCTATACTCCTTCTGAGCAGCAGAAGACAAAGGCTCTCTTCAGCCACAGGCATAGGCACTCTTCAATGAATATGAGAAGAGTGGTGATCCGGACACAGCAAAACCACTAATAGAGTCATTGAACCCTGCCGCCTGAAGAGATGGAACAAGACAGTGGAGGTCTTGACTTCACTAATTCCAGGAGCAAAGCCTGGGCACTCTTCCATAAGGTTGGAGACACTGACTCAGTAAAACACCAGCAAACGAAACACACAGTGCTGTCACCTCACACCTTCTCTGTAATTGAAAGACCAAAACTGACAAGCTGATTAGACAGAAGTTTCAGAAAGTGCTCTTTCTAAATGTCTAAGAAAACCCTGCCATGTCACCACTACAGAAGAAAACAAACAAGGCCCTTATGGCCACTAAAAGTGGAAAATTTGGGGCCAAAGGGATGAGCATGGCTGCCAGACCTATTCACTGCCAAACATTTAACAGGGGAAAGCCCACAAAGCTGGTGTGTGGCAATAGTCACTCTTCAAATGTGGGAAACCACCAAATGATGCCACCAACTATCGCCCCATGTCACTCCTCTCCATCTAGGGTAACCAGATAGCAACTGTGAAAAAATGGGACAGGGGGTGGGGGGTAATAGGTACCTATATAAGAAAAAGTCCCAAAAAACGAGACTGTCCCTATAAAAACGGGACATCTGGTCATCCTATCTCCACCACTCATAAGTTAATGGAGAGTGTTTTACCGGCCCATCTCACCCCGTCCTTGAGGCCATCCTGCCCAAGGAACAGGCTGGCTTCAGACCAGGACAAAGTGCTACAACCAGGTTGTTGACATTATTAGTTACATTGCAGCTGGCTTCCAGTGCAATCTAAAATGTGGAACAGTGTTGGTAGATTTATCTGCCGTCCATGACATGGTTTAAAGATATGAACTATTGGTGAAGGCATCAAGGCTCATCAAATGTCGAAGCAATGTGTGACTCCAGGCCACAATGTCGAGCAACCATAGATACCACATGCTTTTGAATGAGCCGATCAGCAAAGCACGCACCCTCAATGATAGTTTACCTCAAGGATCCATGCAGGCTTAATCGCTATTTAATATCTATATTAGTGACTTACATGACACAATTTCACATAAGTTCATTTACGCTGACATAATTCTTGCAGTACAAGGCAAAGACCTCACCGCCGTCGGTGACATCCTCTCCAGAGACCTCAAGGTAATAGTAGGAATACTTTCAGTATTGGAAGCTCCACCCCAACATCTCCAAAGCCTTGGTAATCGCCTTTCACTGAAACAACAAAGCCGTCAAGTAACCACTTAATGTGACCTTTTATGGTCAACAGGTCAGAAATGAGCCTTGTCCAAAATACTTGGGTGTAACTTTGGACAGAAACTTGACTTTTAAAGCTCATCTGGAAAAGACATCTGCAAAAATGTAAAAGAAAGGACAAGCCTCATCTGCAATGGGCACACACTTTGAACAGCCACTCTAACACTGGCATACTCAGTTGCTGAATATTGAGGACCAGTTTGGGTGGGCAGCTCACATATCAAATCTCTAGGTGTGCATCTTAGTGCTGTGAGGAGAATTTAACAGGAACATTAAAATAAATATCCCCTGCCCCTAAGATCCAGAGACACTTATACAGCTCATGAGTACAAGCAAACTATTGCCAGCCTGAACTTCCCAATTCATGAGGACTTCCAAAACCTTCCAGTAACATGCCTGAAATCTTGCAAACCTTTTTGGGATCAGGCTAAAGTTCTGAAAGCATCCTCATTCAATCCTGAAGAACATTGGAAAGAATTCTGGGATAATACTAATGTACCAAACAAACAGTTGGATTGCCGCCCCCATAAAAGAAACAGCAGGCTTCGAATTCAGTAAAACACAGTAAATCCTGCCTTGGCGATGACCTCTGAAGAGAGACCATCTGTTACAAGTGACTACTTGCAGAGGCCATGAAACATTTTCCCCTATAATTTGATTGAAGAAACTGAAGAGCAACCACCTGTCATCTGTGACCAGAGACCACATTTTATTACTCCCTTCAGAGCTGGATGCCCAGCCAGCAGCCACCCTCTCTCCTCTGTATTCAGAGCTGGCCAGCCAGAGAGCGATGGCTGCTGACTGGGCGCCCAGCTCTGAAGGCAATACTGCTGCCAACAGCAGTGCAGAAGTAAGGGTGGCATGGTATGGTATGGTATGGGATTGCCACCCATACTTCTCCACTGCTGCTGGCTGCGGCTCTGCAAAACACTCCCCATATTCCTTTTATCTAATCTAGCAACATAATCATCTTTTCTCTTCCTCCCCTCTCATAGTGCTTTTTCTTTCTTGTAGTCTACTTTCTGCCACCCTCCCATTCTGGGATGTTCGTGGGAGGAAAAAACCTCATCAAAGAGGTAGGGCTTGCATTTTATTTAGATTTAATTTAACACTTGCTTATACAATTACTTTCAGAAGGTGAACATGATCATTTATGTACAGAATGTCTACTTTTGGTCATTTAATATTAGTAATTCATGTTTGATTTGTTAATAAATTTTAAAATGTTTTGTTACTGGTTTAAATTAGTTTAGTCTATTAAAGGCACTTGTGTTTATAATTGATATTAATTGATATTACAATTTATAAAGTGAATTTACAAAGCAGTTTGATACATACCTGTTTTCACTTCCACTCCAAGCCAGACTGTTTTTTTTAAACCAATGTAGCCCTCTTTTTCAAATTGTGGGATTGTGGCTTTTGGGGCATCTAGTAAAATGTTCTTAAACATTCTGTTATGAAAACAGTTCACAATTATGGAAGTGCTTTGATTTTTTTTCAGACCAATTAAGCATGACACAAGATGGTTTGATTCAACATGAAACTGAAATAGCTTCTGGACTCCAGAATAGTGAAAACTGAGTTTTTTGCACACTTTTGTACTTGTAGAAATGGTATTTGAAGCTGCTGACACATTCTCTCACTGGGTGAAGTGGGTTCTGAGTTGTGTGTGGGGTGGGGAAAATGGAAAACTGAAAAGTTTAGTGGAATTCCAGGAAAAACATAATGGTTTAAACAAAATCAAAATTGCCAATTCATAGCTTCCATCTTGAATTTCTTCCTCATAAGGAATCCTTTACAGCCACTTCTGAAGTTGTACAAAATGGAAGAGGATAGAATTGGTAACAGACTTTCACTTCTGAGTCCTAAGTTTAAATCCAGTCTAGGCTGAAGGCAATCAATAGCAATTAGCAAGAACAATGAGGATAAAACTTGTTGCTGATTGTGAGAAACCTAATTCTGCAGATAAAGTTTCCGATCTCCAGGACTGTCAAACCAGGCCCCCTTCCAAGAATTCAATTCATTCAAAAAATCCAAGAGTTAAAAGAAAATGAAAAACTACAAACAGCTACAAAGAGGATTTTCCAAGATATCGTTAGAGAAGTCTTTGTGGGCTATATAAATGTCATAGAAGTATCATTTTAAGTGGATTTTCCAAGAAAAAATGTTTCTAATGGGGATTGTTTTTATTAGTTCATGATTTTCTAGCTATTTTCTTTATTTAAGGATGATAATGAGACGCTTCCTTTGGGAGATGCGGGAGGAGGCAATTTTGCACCTGCATTTAACTGTGAGCACAAATCCTACCATTTAGGCTTAAAAGTACATTATTTGTAGGGTATATCTTGTTTTGGCCCTAGAAACCTGCCTCTTCCTCAAGAACCTATTTCTTGATACTGGAGTGCTTGCCAGTGACCACTACTCAGTCTCAGAATGTTTGAGGGGAGGTATCTGAGAAGATGGTCATTATTCAATTCCAAGTACATTTTGGTGCCAATGATGGCTTAGGCTCCAATCCAGCACGGCACTTAAGTATGTATGTAAGTGCTGTGCAGGACTGGGGCAATAGCTTCCAGTCTATCTTTCAGTGTTCTTTTGGAGGGAATATTACCCTTGTTTTGGTCATGAATGTTCTCCTGAAGGTTTTTTTTTTCTAAATAGGTTAAGGGTCAGCTGCCAATTTGGGTTATGATGGAGCTCTCAGGAGTTTTTGAAAAGACAGACTAGGCCCTGGTCTACACTAGGACTTTAGGTCGAATTTAGCAGCATTAAATCGATGTAAACCTGCACCCGTCCACACGATGAAGCCCTTTATTTCGACTTAAAGGGCTCTTAAAATCGATTTCCTTACTCCACCCCTGACAAGTGGATTAGCACTTAAATCGGCCTTGCCGGGTCGAATTTGGGGTACTGTGGACACAATTCGACGGTATTGGCCTCCGGGAGCTATCCCAGAGTGCTCCATTTTGACCGCTCTGGACAGCACTCTCAACTCAGATGCACTGGCCAGGTAGACAGGAAAAGAACCGCGAACTTTTGAATCTCATTTCCTGTTTGGCCAGCGTGGCAAGCTGCAGGTGACCATGCAGAGCTCATCAGCAGAGGTGACCATGATGGAGTCTCAGAATCGCAAAAGAGCTCCAGCATGGACCGAACGGGAGGTACGGGATCTGATCGCTGTATGGGGAGAGGAATCCGTGCTATCAGAACTCCGTTCCAGTTTTCGAAATGCCAAAACCTTTGTCAAGATCTCCCAGGGCATGAAGGACAGAGGCCATAACAGGGACCCGAAGCAGTGCCGCGTGAAACTGAAGGAGCTGAGGCAAGCCTACCAGAAAACCAGAGAGGCGAACGGCCGCTCCGGGTCAGAGCCCCAAACATGCCGCTTCTATGATGAGCTGCATGCCATTTTAGGGGGTTCAGCCACCACTACCCCAGCCGTGTTGTTTGACTCCTTCAATGGAGATGGAGGCAATACGGAAGCAGGTTTTGGGGACGAAGAAGATGATGATGATGACGAGGTTGTAGATAGCTCACAGCAAGCAAGCGGAGAAACCGGTTTTCCCGACAGCCAGGAACTGTTTCTCACCCTGGACCTGGAGCCAGTACCCCCTGAACCCACCCAAGGCTGCCTCCTGGACCCAGCAGGCGGAGAAGGGACCTCCGGTGAGTGTACCTTTTAAAATACTATACATGGTTTAAAAGCAAGCATGTGAAAGGATTACTTTGCCCTGGCATTCGCGGCTCTCCTGGATATACTCCCAAAGCCTTTGCAAAAGGTTTCTGGGGAGGGCAGACTTATTGCGTCCTTCATGGTAGGACACTTTACCACTCCAGGCCAGTAACACGTACTCGGGAATCATTGTACAACAAAGCATTGCAGTGTATGTTCGCTGGCGTTCAAGCAACATCCGTTCGTGTGTTATCCTCAGGAGAGTGAGATATAATCCATGGTCACCTGGTTGAAATAGGGTGCTTTTCTTCAGGGGACACTCAGAGGAGCCCATTCCTGCTGGGCTGTTTGCCTGCGGCTGAACAGAAATGTTCCCCGCTGTTAGCCACAGGGAGGGGGGAGGGTTGAGGGGGTAGCCACGCGGTGGGGGGAGGCAAAATGCGACCTTGTAATGACAGCACATGTGCTATGTATGTAATGTTAACAGCAAGGTTTACCCTGAAAGAGTGTAGCCAGTGTTTTATAAAATGTGTCTTTTTAAATACCGCTGTCCCTTTTCTTTTCTCCACCAGCTGCATGTGTTTCAATGATCACAGGATCTTCTCCTTCCCAGAGGCTAGTGAAGATTAGAAAGAAAAAAAAACGCACTCGAGATGAAATGTTCTCCGAGCTCATGCTGTCCTCCCACACTGACAGAGCACAGACGAATGCGTGGAGGCAAATAATGTCAGAGTGCAGGAAAGCACAAAATGACCAGGAGGAGAGGTGGCGGGCTGAAGAGAGTAAGTGGCGGGCTGAAGAGAGTAAGTGGCGGGCTGAAGAGAGGGCTGAAGCTCGAATGTGGCGGCAGCGTGATGAGAGGAGGCAGGATTCAATGCTGAGGCTGCTGGAGGACCAAACCAGTATGCTCCAGTGTATGGTTGAGCTGCAGCAAAGGCAGCTGGAGCACAGACTGCCACTACAGCCCCTGTGTAACCAACCGCCCTCCTCCCCAAGTTCCATAGCCTCCACACCCAGACGCCCAAGAACGCGGTGGGGTGGCCACCGGCCAACCAGCCACTCCACCACAGAGGATTGCCCAAAAAAAAGAAGGCTGTCATTCAATAAATTTTAAAGTTGTAAACTTTTAAAGTGCTGTGTGGCATTTTCCTTCCCTCCTCCACCACCCCTCCTGGGCTACCTTGGTAGTCATCCCCCTATTTGTGTGATGAATGAATAAAGAATGCATGAATGTGAAGCAACAATGACTTTATTGCCTCTGCAAGAGGTGATCAAAGGGAGGAGGGGAGGGTGGTTAGCTTACAAGGAAGTAGAGTGAACCAAGGGGCGGGGGGTTTCATCAAGGAGAAACAAACAGAACTTTCACACCGTAGCCTGGCCAGTCATGAAACTGGTTTTCAAAGCCTCTCTGATGCGTACCGCACCCTCCTGTGCTCTTCTAACCGCCCTGGTGTCTGGCTGCGCGTAACCAGCAGCCAGGCGATTTGCCTCAACCTCCCACCCCGCCATAAACGTCTCCCCCTTACTCTCACAGATATTGTGGAGCACACAGCAAGCAGTAATAACAGTGGGAATATTGGTTTCGCTGAGGTCTAAGCGAGTCAGTAAACTGCGCCAGCGCGCCTTTAAACGTCCAAATGCACATTCTACCACCATTCTGCACTTGCTCAGCCTGTAGTTGAACAGCTCCTGACTGCTGTCCAGGCTGCCTGTGTACGGCTTCATGAGCCATGGCATTAAGGGGTAGGCTGGGTCCCCAAGGATACATATAGGCATTTCAACATCACCAACAGTTATTTTCTGGTCTGGGAATAAAGTCCCTTCTTGAAGCTTTTGAAACAGACCAGAGTTCCTGAAGATGCGAGCGTCATGTACCTTTCCCGGCCATCCCACGTTGATGTTGGTGAAACGTCCCTTGTGATCCACCAGAGCTTGCAGCACTATTGAAAAGTACCCCTTGCGGTTTATGTACTCGCCGGCTTGGTGCTCCGGTGCCAAGATAGGGATATGCGTTCCGTCTATGGCCCCACCACAGTTAGGGAATCCCATTGCAGCAAAGCCATCCACTATGACCTGCACATTTCCCAAGGTCACTACCCTTGATATCAGCAGATCTTTGATTGCGTGGGCTACTTGCATCACAGCAGCCCCCACAGTAGATTTGCCCACTCCAAATTGATTCCCAACTGACCGGTAGCTGTCTGGCGTTGCAAGCTTCCACAGGGCTATCGCCACTCGCTTCTCAACTGTGAGGGCTGCTCTCATCTTGGTATTCATGCGCTTCAGGGTAGGGGAAAGCAAGTCACAAAGTTCCATGAAAGTGCCCTTACGCATGCGAAAGTTTCGCAGCTACTGGGAATCGTCCCAGACCTGCAACACTATGCGGTCCCACCAGTCTGTACTTGTTTCCCGAGCCCAGAATCGGCGTTCCACAGCATGAACCTGCCCCATTAGCACCATTATGCATGCATTGGCAGGGCCCATGCTTTCAGAGAAATCTGTGTCCATGTCCTGATCACTCACGTGACCGCGCTGACGTTGCCTCCTCGCCCGGTAGCGCTTTGCCAGGTTCTGGTGCTGCATATACTGCTGGATAATGCGTGTGGTGTTTAATGTGCTCCTAATTGCCACAGTGAGCTGAGCGGACTCCATGCTTGCCTTGGTATGGCGTCCGCACAGAAAAAAGGCGCGGAATGATTGTCTGCCGTTGCTCTGACGGAGGGAGGGGCGACTGACGACACGGCTTACAGGGTTGGCTTCAGGAGGCTAAAATCCACAAAGGGGGTGGCTTTACATCAAGGAGTAGTTCAGGCAGGACTTCACGGAGGGTTCCAATAAGAAATGGTGCACCTAAGTTATTGTTCTTATTGGAACAAGGAGGTTAGCCTGGCCTCTGATTGATACATGGCTAGATCTACCTCGCAGCACCTTCTCTGTGAGTGACTGCAGTGTGACCTAGAGGAATGAGTCCCCTAGACAGGGGAGAAGGCAAATGAGTACAAAACAAATCTGGTCTATTTCTTGTTTTGATCCACTCCATCTATCTTTTACATCTTTGGCTGGCAGCAGACGGTGCAGAAGGACTGCAAGCCATCCACATCTCATGGCTGCTCGGCAGAAGATGGTACAGTACGACTGCTAGCCATCCTCATCTCTTGCCTGCCTGGCAGAAGATGGCACAGTACGATTGCTAGCCATCGTGATCTCTTGCCTGCCCGGCAGAAGATGGTACAATACGATTGCTAGCCATCGTCATCTCTTGCCTGCCCGGCAGAAGATGGTACAATACGACTGCTAGCAATCCGTATTGCCTGCCTGCTCACCATTAGACGGTTCAATACGACTGACTGCAGGACTAAAGAGAATGACCTGGTCAAGTCACCAAAAATTTAGTCCCTGCGCCCATGTCTGCCCAGGCGCTCCCAGCCGACGTGGCCAGGAGCACCTCGGACATGACGAGGACGGCTACCAGTCATACTGCACCGTCTGCTGCCAGAAGGCAATGGGTTGCTGCTACTGTGTAGCAATGCCGTACCGCGTCTGCCAGCACCCAGGAGACATACGGTGACGGTTACCTGAGCGGGCTCCATGCTTGCGGTGGTATGGCGTCCGCACAGGTAACTCAGGAAAAAAGGCGCGAAACAATTGTCTGCCCTTGCTTTCACGGAGGGAGGGAGGGAAGGGGGGGACTGACGATATGTACCCAGAACCACCCGCGACAATGTTTCAGCCCCATCAGGCATTGGGATCTCAACCCAGAATTCCAATGGGCAGCGGAGACTGCGGGAACTGTGGGATAGCTACCCACAGTGCAACGCTCCGGAAGTCGACTCTAGCCTCGGTACTGTGGAAGCACTCCGCCGAGTTAATGCACTTAATGCACTTCTGTGGGGACACACACACTCGAATATATAAAACCGATTTCTAAAAAACCGACTTCTATAAATTCGACCTTATTCCGTAGTGTAGACATACCCTAAGGGTTGTTGCTTCAGCAACTAAGGGAAGTTGCTTGTGTGTCAGAGTGCTCTCTAGGGGAACTGTTTGTCTGGAAGATAGGAGTCTGTGGGTGACAGTTGAGTCTGTTATCCTGTTGCAGAGGTGCAGGTATTCAGTCACTTGAGCTTTACCACTTGAAGTATGATGTTCTTAAAAATGTCTTGTTACTTTTCTTTCTTTTCTTTCTTTTTTTAACAGCTGGCTAATACATTCTGAATTGTTTGGTTATAAATGGCGATCCAGCCAAAGAGTTTCTTTTGATATGTTTAATTAAAAAAAATCCAAACAGGAAAAAAGTTTTAAAACTACAGTATTTCAGAAACTGCCCTTTGTGAATACAGTGTGTAAGTTTGTGCTAATATGTACATATCTTCATTATACCCCCTTCTTCCAGCCTTGCAAATAGTATTCTGCAGCACTGCATAGGCTGCACTACAAAATACAGCCTTTGTGTTTTAACTGTGTGAAATTAGTAATGAAAAGTAAAGGTGGATATCCACCTCCAGAAACCCATGAGCTTACCTAATTTATTATGGTTTATTTTTAGTGTAGCAGCAACACAGGGCTAGGTCCTTTAGAGATATATGCAGACAAGATTCTCCAGAGATCTTGCCATCTAGATTGACTATGTACAGAAAAAGGAGACAAAAACAAGATAAAGCAGGGCAATTGAAGGGTAGAACTTGAGTACAGTAACTCATTTAATGTTGTGATTATGTTCCTGAAAAAAGTGACTTTAAGCGAAACAATGTTAAGCGAATCCAATTTCCCTATAAGAATTAATGTAAATAGAGGGGTTAGGTTCTAGGGAAATTTTTTTTTGCCAGACAAAAGATTTTTATATATATATATATATATATATATATATATATATATATATATATATATATATATATATATTACACACACACACACACACACACAAATTTTTAAATAATTTAATACTGTACACAGCAATGATGGTTGTGAAGCTTGGTTGAGGTGGTGGAGTCAGAGGGTGGAAGAGGGAGGGATATTTCCCAGGGAATGCCTTACTAAATGATGAACTAGCACTTGGCTGAGCCCTCAAGGGTTAACACGTTTTTAATGTAGCCTCACACTTTACAAGGCAGCACAAATGGAGGGAGGAGACACAGCATGACAGAGAGAGACAGAGACACACACACACTCTGTGTGTGTGTGTGTGTGTGTGTGTGTGTGTGTGTGTGTGTGTGTGTGTGTGAGAGAGAGAGAGATGTGTATTGCCCCTTTAAGTACGCTGACTCCACTCTAAATACACTGCCCTTTTAAGTAGATCAGCAAGTTGAGACAGCAGCTGCTGCCAGCACGTTCCCTCTGTCCTGAGCCCTGTCCTATGTCCCCCTGCTCTGTGGAGACGGGGTAAAGGACTGGGGCAGGAGCAGGGGGAAAAGGGGACACCCTGACATTAGCACCCTCTTCCCCCCTCCCCTGCACAGCAAGCAGGAGGCTCCCGGGAGCAGCTCCAAGGCAGAGGGCAGGAGCAGCTCATGGCAGTGGGGAGAGGGACAACTGAACTGCCAGCAACTGATAGCCTGCTGGGCAGCTGCCACACAGGGAACTTAGGGGAGCTGATGGGGGGCTGCTGGCCCACCCTGGTTCCAAGCCCTCACCAGCTCGCTCCAACGGGCTACTCTTTCTGCAAGCAGTGGACAAAGCAGGTGGCTGCCAAACAACACTATAAGGGAGCACTGCACAACTTTAAATAAGCATGTTCTCTAATTGATCAGCAACATAACAACGAAACAACGTTAACCAGGACAACGTTAAGTGAGGAGTTACTGTATGTCTTGTTAGTTCCGTGGGTTTTTCTGAATGGAGTTTTTGAGTTTGTTTGGTTTTTTAAGTACTCTTCTTTTTCAGTAAATTAAGGAAGGGAACAAGCAAGTTCTTCCACAGCTTCTAAAGACCCCGTCCTGGGGCGCCTCAAAAAATTCCTTCTTTCCGTTTTTTTTTTAAAGAACATATTGGGGGTTCCCTGCCAAAGTATATTGCTTGTTTCTGATTTAAAAACTTGGGCATACGAGATTTGAATAAAATAAAACTTGCAACCTTTAAGGATCAGCCTGTTTTCCCATGTCTCAGGTGTTTTAAGGAAACTATATGTTGATATTCACACTAGTTTTCAGGAATGGCAGCCCTTTCAGCGTGTAGACCATGCTTCACATGCATAGTGCACTTACCGCATGTCTAAAAGATCTTATCAGAAATAATTTATCTTGTTTGGTCTCTGGCCCTGTACCCTTCATTTCCTATTTGTTTCCTTAGCTCAGATTTAATTTTGCATGAATTGACTTATTATTGCTAAAAATCAAACCAAAGTCTCAATTTAATTGTATTTTAAATTGGGAAGTTGATCATTAACATTTAGTGACTATAAAGGATATTTTTGTAAGCCACTGAGCTGTCGTGGTTACATATAATGCCATATTAATGAATACTTCATTATACAATAAGTTGAAGCAAATTAGTGCTAACAATATAGGAATACAAACATCATAGCAGGCGAAGCAATTACACCTCTTAAAAGATCACCAATTAATGAAACAGAATATTCTATTTTGTTCCAATTACTTACCTATTTATAAAGACTTGAAAGCTTTGCTAATAAAACAAATCCCTTAATAGGCCATACAATTATTTTCCCACCCTCTTTATAAGGCATTTATCCTCATATCTGCATTAAACCTAGAACAGATGCTCAGGAGATAATGTGGTTGAAATCAAAATATTGGGACTTTTTCTTAAAGACCCAGAAGTGATTTTGCCACATACCTTTTTACTTTTACTGTAGGTGCAAACAAATGTTTATTGTCTATTTTATTCAAAGAGGAAAAAAAGGCCAAACTTTTCCTGCACGGTTCAGTTTACAGCCAGAAAGTGGTGATTTGTACCTCACAATCTCATAATCAGTCAATGCCAAACCTATAGTTCAGTGCCTACTACAGACAAGTCCTGCACTGCAGGGATGCTGTCCTTTTGATCAGATTTCAAACTGAAGTCTACCTACCTTTTTCGGGTGAAAGTTAAAGAATCCACAGTATTTTTTCACAATAGTTAATGATAGCTTTAGAGTCCAAGCCAACACATTATGCTGCAGTCTGAGTAAGCTCTTCCTGAACACATAATAGCTGTCACTGTTGCTTATCATCACTGAACTACCAGCAACAAGGGCTGATGACATCTAAATGGGGGTAAACAAATTAAACACAGCCACATGCAGCATCAAGTAAGGACAACAGGCCTTTCATGAAGCATATCATGAGATTATTGAATTTACACTGGCTTAGTCTAATGCTAAGCCTTTCAAATATGTAACTTTCAAAATGGTGAGATAATTTAAAATGCAAGGAAAAGAAAGCACCTCCACAGACGACACAGGTTGAATCAAAGATGGGAATAGTTATATTCCTCTTGGTGAAAGCTGAAACTGGAACAATGTTTATGTCAAAATAGGAGGCAGGGAAGTTACCCTTAGTATGGTGCTCAGCAGAAATGTTAAAGGTGAATTCCAAACAAAATTTCAAATATTTAGCCCGGCAGAAGGTGAGAACTGCTCCGTACCTATTCTTGAGGAGCGTGGATAAAATTTTGAGATTTTGCACTGTCAACAAGAAGGCTTCTTAACAGCTAGATCCATCCCCCAAGTGTAAGAAAATAAACCTAAAGGCTTTTAGACATTGATGCACTGTGATCAATGTAAAAAAGCCTAAATCATTGTTAAAAACAAAATGTTATAAAAATGTTAGGCCCTTGTTCTATTTTGTATAATATTCATTGTACGTTCAGGATAGTCCTGGCAAGAGAATCATGTTCTGGCTTCTACCTCACAGCAGAAACCATAAGAAAAGATTTCACATCGCTAAACATCAAAGACAGGACTGATCAAACTCTGTTGAAACTGACTCCATCTAATGAACTTTAATGTTGACCAAATTATTGGTATCTTGCAGAACTGGATTCTCCCCCATGGTCCTATCCTTTTTATTGCTCTTTCAAAATGTATTTTCAAAGCACAAGCTAAGTCAGTATTACATCTAAGAGACAAAAAATCTTAAAGAGAGTTCAAATGTTTTTCCAAGAAAGGGAGAACATTTCTTTACATTCATCCTGCTGCCCACTTAGTTGATCTGTTACTTCAGATCACTCAGAAATATATGCCATGTAAGCACTTTGATGCCCTCCATTTTTGAAGGCTTAACCTTTAATCTGTTAGGAATACAATAGACAAATATACCAGAATAAAGATTTGTGTTGTCAGAGAGCCCACACTGGAAACATTTTTTTTGAGAAATGATACCATTACTAATCATGTGGGATCCACATAGTACCCTAAACAAGAAGGGATGAAGAAAAACAGAAGTTCCAAAATTCTGGTTATGGCTTCAAATAGCTATTATAATGAATCGTTCTAGGCAACTGCCATAAACAATGCCATTAGCCACCTTGTCTACATAAGGAGTTGTTCCAAATTAATTGATCCTCATTAATGCTGTGTGTTCCAAAATAAGAGTGTCTTGTTCCTGTTTAATTTAATGCACTGAGTTAAGGTAAACAGGAACATGTTTAAAAATATGTAAGCTGGTCATGGTTAATGGTAGGGCTTGTTTTTGTTCTTTTTAATTCTGACTTTTTTTTGGTCCATGGTAGATGCTAAATTGTACATAAAAATGTATCAATTTGAAACATTGTTGTTTGCAGTACTGTTGTCGCCATGTTGGTTCCAGAACATTAGAGAGATCAGGCGCATGAAGCAGTATCTTTTACTGATTAAGTGAGATATACCCAGATGATCCTAGCAAAGTGCCCCATGCTGCAGAGGAAGGCACAACTTCCCACCCCCACACCCTCTGCCAAGGTCCCTGCCAATCTGACCTTCGGGAAAATTCCTTCCTGGTGCTGAATATGGCAATCACTTAGACCCTGAACATGTGAGAAAGACCCAGCCAAGTACCTGAGAAACAGAATCCACAGTATCTCCTCAAAGCACTGGCCCACCCTGTGCAGTGTTCCATCCTCAGACATGGCCATCTCTGATTCTTCAGAGAAAGAACGCACACAAAAAAACAGAATACAATGGGGCAGAGGTGGAATTCCCTTCCTGGTGCCTACAGCTGAACAGCTGTAGCCCTGAAGCATGATACTTTAGGAACATAAAACTTGATCCAGAAGGCCCAGCCATCGAGCCCAGCGTCCGACCACATCACACAATCCCACACATTAACTTATCAAGCTCAATGTTAAAACTAATTATGTTTTTTACTTCACAAATTTTACTGGGAGGCTGTTCCAGAATCTCACTTCTCTGATGGTTAGAAACCGTCTTCTAATTTCCAGTCTAAATTTATTTGTGGCCATTTTGTTCTTGTGTCAAGACTGTTCTTTAGCTTAAATAGTTCTTCATCCTCCTTGGCCCCCTCCCCGATGTATTCATACAGAGCAATCGTATTACCCCCTAGCCTTTGTTTTGCTAGGCTAAACAAGCCAAACTCTTTTAGTCTCCTCTTGTAAGATAGGCTCTCCATTCCCCTGGTTACCCTAGTAAGCTCTTCTCTGCACTGTTCCAATTTGAGTTCATCATTCTTGAACATGGGCGACCAGAATTGTACACACTATTCCACATGAAGTCTTCACAATGGCGCCATAGCAGTTTAATGAACATAGTCAGAAAGGCGTAACTTAAGAATCCAGTTGCTGTCACTGCCCAAAGTGGCTACAGAGTATGCTGCTGCTGTAGCTACCCAGAATTCCTGCTGCTTCCATTTCCCCCACAAAAGTCTCCAAAGCTACAGACTTATTGATCATGACCCAAGGTAAGGAGAGGCAAAAAGTCATGAGGAAGTGAGGAAATCCCTGGAGAGAAGCTTCTGAGTTCCTTCTACATTCGTTCACTATTGCTTTCTTAATAAAAAGCTAAAGTCAAAAGCCTGCTGGTTCAAGTGGTGATGAACGCTATCCTCACAAAGTAAAGTGACATGGAAGACCCAATGCCCAGGTGGACTAGTAATCAGAGGCTGATGAAAAGTGAGAGCAAATACCTACATGTGGTGGGAGTGGAGGTTCTGTGCAAAGCATTGCTGTGACCTTTACCAGACAAGGCAAGACTAGACTGGGTGGGGAATAATAATACTGAAATATTGTATCAGAGGTGTTGAAGACAATCAATGACTGAAGGAGACATTGGCCATGTCTACAATAGGAAAATAGGTAATGTAAATAGGTAAAATCACGTTAACTTGTTGTGGTCCGTTGTAGGCTCCCCAACCAAAGCTGATCATGATAAACAAACACAATTTTTAAAAAGTGTTAAATCCTATCAACACTAATGTTTAAAATATTTGGCTGAAACATGTTAGCTAACTTTTTAAACATGACCTATTTTTTAGCCTAGATTTTCTATAAACCAGCTGAGGCCAGCGATTGGTTTTAAAATTATGCCTAAAATGTGGAGGAAAATAACTTTTATGAAATGTGTGTTAGCTTTCCAATAAATACTGAAAGAGAAGAGAGATGATATCATAAACCAGGAGGTGCAAGGAGGACATGGTCACACCCTGTGACACTGTTATGTTAATATTTCCCAACTTGGCAGCTCCCAGAAGAGATTTCCCACATAGATATGCCAGAAGTAGACGACACAGTGTGCATTTCTGGGTCATGGAACGACATCATCCTCTCCCTTTCCTGACAACCACACTCTTAGCCTTATGCTTCCAGGATTAAGCTTTTAAACTACCTCCTTACTCATGCAATCTTTCCTAAGGGAAGTCGAGTGTTTGACTTTTCCTCGAGACTTTACCAGTGTCTTTTGTACTCCCGTCATAGGTGCTGGAACTAGGGGTGCTGCCAAACCTCCAGTCTTGAAGTGATTTCCATCATATACAGGGTTTACAGTTTGGTTCAATGTCTCTCAGCACCCCTATTATAAAAATTGTTCCAGCGCCCCTGACTCCAGGGAAAAAATCAGATGTAACAGGTTTCTTTAAGGGACTAGATTGTCCCTGGCTGTGGTGCCCGTGTGGGTGGGGGTGGTGCACATAGGGCCTCTCTTCATTGCATGCCTCCCGCAAGGGCCAGGAAAAACTGCAGTCCCTGTGCTCAAAGTAAGGCAAGAACTGTTTGTGCCATGCATCCCAGCTCCAGGGGATAGGTAAGGGCAGGGCTGGTTGATTACTAAAAAGGAAGCACGCTACCCCCTCCTGAAGGTTGTAATGTGCATAGGATGTAGTGTGTGTATTTCTGCTGCAGACTGGAAAACATGGGAGAGGGATTATACCTGGGTTTTGGGGTAGCATCATGTTGTGGTAGCACTATAAACACCCATGCCCTCCCTGCCTTTTTTGTGGCTGGGGATACACTTGGTCATCCCACAACGTTCAGAGAAGTAATGTAATTGGAGCACGAAGGAGGAGCCAACATCCAAAAGTTTCCCACACAGATCAGACAAGCATATGTTTTTAGAAGACCAGCTCTTCTCTGGTTCTTGTACTCCCCTGCTACAGTGAGTGGATTAGCAAGTAAATTGACTAGAATGCATCCTGAGCTCTGAAGCAAAAGACTCAAAATTAACAGTAAAAAAAAATTTAAATACATCATAAGCAGGCAGCCTGCCAAACAATCAATGGGGACACTAGAAGACTGAGGTGCTAAAGGAGCACTCAAGGAAGACAAGGCCTTTGCAGAGAAGCTAAATGAATTATTTGCATCAGTCTTCACTGCAGAGGATGTGAGGGTGATTGCCACACCTGAGCCATTCTTTATAGGTGACAAATCTGAGGAACAGACCAGATTGAGCTGTTAGTAGAGGATGTTTTGGAACAAATTGATAAATTAAAAAGTAATAAGTCACCAGGACCAGATGGTATTCAGCCAAGAGTTCTGAAGGAAATCAAACTAGAATTATCAGACACATAGAAGAACATGATTTGTTGGGGAAGAGTAAACACAGCTTCTGTAAAGGGAAATCATGCCTCACCTATCTAATGGATAGGTGAGGCATGACAAACACTTGTCAGGAACGGTGTAGTTATTAATTAGTCCTGCCTTGAGTGCAGGGGACTGAACTAGATGACCTACTGAGATCCCTTCCAGACCTGCACTCCTATGGTTCTTATGATAAGAATTTTTTGAAGAGGTCAACAAACATGTGGACAAGGGTGATCCAATGGATATAGTGAACTTGGACTTTCAGAAAGCCTTTGACGCAGTTCCTCACCAAAGGCTCTTAAACAAAGTAAGCAGTCATGGGGCAAGAGGGAAGGATCAGTAACTGGTTAAAAGACAGGAAACAAAGGGTAGGAATAATGGTTAATTTTCAGAAGAGAGGCGCATAGCAGTGTCCCCCAGGAATCTGTACTGTTCAATGTATTCATAAATGGTCTGGAAAAGGGGGTAAACAACAAGATGGAAAAGTTTGCAGATGATACAAAATTACTCAAGATAGTTAAGTCCAAAGCTGATTGCAAAGGGATCTCACAAAACTGGGTGACTGAGCAACAAAATGGCAGATGAAATTCAATGTTGATAAATGCAGTCATGCACATTGAGAAACAATCCCAATTATACATACAAAATGATGGGGAATCTAAATTAGCTGTTACCACTCAAAAAAGAGATCTTGGAATCATTGTGGCTAGTTCTCTGAAAACATCTACTCAATGTGCAGCAGCAGTCGAAAAATTAGGAATCATTAAGAAAAGGATAGATAATAAGACAAAAAATCTCATAATGCCACTACATAAATCCATGCCATGCTGACATCTTGAATACTGCATGCAGTTCTGGTCAACCCATCTCAAAGAAGATATATTAGATCTTGAAAAGATCTTGAAACAGAGAAGGGCAACAAAAATGAGGAAGGGTATGTAACAGCTTCCTTAAAAGAAGAGATTAAAAAGATGGAGACTATTCAGCTTGGAAAAGACACAACTGAGGGGGAATATGCTAGAAGTCTATAAAATCATGACTGGTGTGGAGAAAGTGATCAAGGAAGTGTTATTTGCCCCCTCACATAACCAAGAACCAGGGGGGTCGTCCAATGAAATTAATAGGCAGCAGGTTTAAAACAAACAAAAGGAAATACTTCTTCAAAAAAATGCACAGTCAACCTGTGGAGCTCACTGCCAGGAGATGTTGTGAAGGCCTAAACTATAACTGGATAAAAAAAAAAGCAATAGATAAGTTATTAGCCAAGACAGTCAGGGATGAAACCCCATGCTTTGGGTGTCCCTAAGCCTCTGGCTGCCAGATGCTGGGACTGCATAACAGGGGATGGATCACTTGATTGCCCTGTTCTATTAATTCCCTTTGAAGCATCTGGCACTGGCCACTGTCAGAAGACAGGATACGGGCTATATGGACCATTGGTCTGATGCAGTATGACGGTTCTTTTGTTCTTGCGTTTTTAAGCAGTATTACGCAGAGTATTTGTGATATTAAGATTCTAGTCAATTTCCTCCTCCTGTTGTTATGGACTGAATTCTGCTGGCCTGGCCTAAAAAGAGGAAGTAGAAAAGGTATGCAGAGACAGTTTTACACATTAGTCTGTCTGAAAGGTACATTCAATCTCCTCTCATTCTTACACAGAAAAGAGACAAAATGAGGACAAAGCACCCAGAAAAAATTATTTGCCCAGAACTCCAACATAACAAATGTTGGCCAGGATTATCATTTAAAATCATCTAAGACATGCAAAAAATAAATCAAAGAAGAATGATTGTACTGAGTGTTACTATAAAAGTGAACATAATATTTTGTTTTTATTTTCCTTTAGTTTCTTCCTCTATATTCTAATTTATTAAACATTGATGCCTGGGTCTGGGCCAGAAAGAAATTTGTTAGACTTCTATAAGGCAGCACAGCAGACTCCAAGCCACGGACCTCAACAGAGACTGACTAAATTTAAAGTTAGTCAAATCAATGATAACTTCAAGTGTGGTTATAATCAGAAAAGTAACTTAAAATGACACAGTCATATTCAAACATCTGCTCCCGGGTTGCCTTTGAGTCATACCTACTTTCTTGACTGATGAAAAAAAGTGTAAACTACTGTACTACTACACTGGAGACTCAACATATAGCTATAGGAGCAAGATGGATTCTGTTCTCCGTCAGGCATTATCAACAAAATTGTCAGCTAAGTTCCAACTGCAGAATTTTTATTGCACACGGGGGGTGGGGAGGGGAGACGGAACACATTCCAGGTGGAGTTTTCAGCACAGGCTATTAGAAAATAGTCCTCGGACTAGTAAAGTGAGCAGGTTCAATAAGGGAAATCACTGACAGAGAATACATTTGTAACAACCCCCACTGTACATTTTTCAGTGTCACTTCACTGTATTGCACTTTACCAGTAAACTGGCAAATCAGATAGAGAACTAGGAGGGGTTCTCGAGTGTTGCCACAGTTCTTTTAGTAGTCATCCCATGGAGGAGATTCCTCTTTCCGTATTCACTTCCTCACATTTAGCCCCATAGAGAGATTCCCTCCTTCATCTCAAGAGAATGGGAACCATTTATTTCTGGAGACGATAAGAGAACTTACTAGAAGGGGGCATGGTCACTTGACAGTATCACAACTGGTGATGAGCAAACTTCAAAAATGTCAGCGTTCAGGTTCCATTTGGATAAACATCCATTACTGATGTGTTCTCCTCCAGCAGGGGATGTGGAAAAACTGGAAAGCATCCAGCGGAGGGCAACAAAAATGATTAGGGGACTGGAACACATGACTTATGAGGAGAGGCTGAGGGAACTGGGATTATTTAGTCTGCAGAAGAGAAGAATGAGGGGGGATTTGATAGCTGCTTTCAACTACCTGAAAGGGGGTTCCAAAGAGGATGGATCTAGACTGTTCTCAGTGGTAGCAGATGAGTAATGGTCTCAAGTTGCAGTGGGGGAGGTTTAGGTTGGATATTAGGAAAAACTTTTTAACTCGGAGGGTGGTGAAGCACTGGAATGGGTTACCTAGGGAGGTGGTGGAATCTCCTTCCTTAGAGGTTTTTAAGGTCAGGCTTGACAAAGCCCTGGCTGGGATGGATTTAGTTGGGGATTGGTCCTGCTTTGAGCAGGGGGTTGGACTAGACGACCTCCTGAGGTCCCTTCCAACCCTCATATTCTATGATTTTATGATTCTTTTATGCTGTCTGGACTCTGCAGGGCAAAGATTCCTAAACATACGCAAGAGATCCCCATGCTGCTTGGCATGGGTTAGTCCTGAAAGACATTTTGAACTGACAGATTGCTACAACTGTCACCTGTTGAAATACAGACTGAAAACTCATTTGTGTATATATATATGCTTGCTTTAACCTGTCAATAACTTTCTCATTTATTTTTCCTAGTTAATAAACTTTTAGTTAGTTTATTACAGGATTGGCTTACAGGCATTATCTTTGGTGTGAGATCTAAGGTACAAATTTGGGTAAGTGACTGGTCTCTTGGGACTGTGAGCAATCTGAATATTTTGTGATCTGTGGGGTAAGTGGCCATTTATCACATAGTCCATCTTGCCTGGAGTGTCCAAGGGGGACTGTCTGTGAGTCCATTGTAAGACTATTATAGGACTTTTGGAGTTCACACTTGTTACTGGGTTGGTGAAATCTAATTATAGAACATTCCACCAGTTTGGGGTGTCTGCCCTGCTTTTTGACAGTTTGCCCAGAGTTGGACCTCTCGATCATGAGCCATTTCAGACAGCGTGACACAGAATATTGCCTGACCATAAAGAAAGTGAAGCATCCATGGCAAGTATTTCAAAAGCAATCCCAATGTCTGTACTGTACTCAGCACTCCCAATAGTGGGGTTACAGATGCTCACCAGGAGCTTGTTCCACAGCCCACTGAAGTTAATGGAAAGATTCCTACTGACTTCACTGGGTTTGAATCAGTTGACCAAGATGTCTTCCAAGGTGATTTTTTTTTTAACAGCAGGGAAGATGGAAGCTGTAAGTATGACAGGGAATCAATACAATGGGAAGGGGGTGGAGAAAAGAAGAGGGGGAAAAAAGAGCTGAAGGGAAATAATTGTGGGATACTAGAAAGATGAAAAAATGGATGGATAAAGGAGTCTAGGCCTTTGTACTCCTGTCTCCATGGCACAAATGTCAAGTGTCTCAGCAGCCCAAGATGCAAGCTAAGCACAAGCTGAAACTCTAGGAACATTTTTTTTCTCAAACACGATTATATTCAAACACTACCTATTCAAACTTTATGGCACTAAATTTTTTAACTAAACTTTTCCAAAGGTGATTTAAATACTTCATTTTAATATTCACAAATGGCATGAAAAGGTTAAACCAATTTGTGCTTCATATCTGGAACTAAAGCTATCTAATATATACAAGCTAATGGCTTCATCCTGAATACCTTTATGTACATGTGTCATTTCCTTAACCTCATAGGACTTACTCACAAGCTTGATATGAGATGCAGAGGTGTTTGCAGGTTGTGTTCTAACGCATTAAAATATAATATAAATTGTACATTAGACCATGTACCTATGAAGTTTAATTAAATAAGGATTTCAGGGATGCAGATCTTAGCTTTCTTTTCCAAAAGTTTGTAATCCACATTGGTCCCTGAGCCTTCTAGAAATCACCCACTTTTCATAACCCTTCCCTACAATACTCAGGTATCCTAGTCAATGTGCACATTTTCAGAGACTAGGCAAATGGAAGACTTCAATGCACAACTTTCACATGCACAATGCACAACTCACATCATTTTCACATGCACAGTGCACAACTCACAGTGCCTTTGAACATGGAGCAATGTGAACTGGTGCTGAAAACGCATCCACTGGGATCCACAGCTTTTGTGTCATGTGCCAAAGAACAAAACTGTAGCTGTAGCTACTAATCATTCACCATTAAAAATGTAAACTGACGAGTTCTTTAAAAGTATATGGCTTACACTGGTACCAAACAGGTGAACCTTTGCATGGGATTGTCAAACGCCAACTTTAAACCACATCAGCATCAGTCTGTGTTTTGCCATCACCTACTGTCATTACAACTGCGGAAGACAGCACCTTACTTTTCTTCCATAAACCCAAATCTTTTCCAGTTACCTAATGTCTGAAACCAAACTGAAACTGGACCTATTATGTTCTTTTTCTAAGCTTGTAATTGTGGTTTCAACTCGGATGTGATAGGCATTCCTTCAGCCCTCAATGGCCAAACAAACAAAATATTTCAAGCATCAACAACCCTAATCATCATGAATTTACTACAGCATTCAAAGTTCATTAGAGTGACGTCACTGCCTGTTCCTTACAATAAATCGCCTGCCTTATTCAGATGCCCAGCTCGCTCAGCACCTAATGCTGATCCAGCTCCTTTCTTTAGCAATGACTCATTCAATTTCTTCTTCACTCCCTTGCTGCCTCAATTCAAGAACATTATATAACGAAGACTGACAAAACAGATACTTGCAATTTTTGATGTCACAGCCTCATTTCCCACTCATAATTGAAGACACGGATACTCTTTGCAGTTTTATCAGGGAGTGTTAGTGTAGATGCTAAAATATCATCTCAGCTAATACACTAGCAAAATGTAATCTTTTCTCCATAGATAGTCTGCTGGGTCGAGTATGAGCCAGGAGGCATAGACTCTAGTCCTCACTTTGTGAAATTGTGAAAGAGTCACATAACTTGTCTGTGCCTCAGTTTTCTGATCTACAAAATGGGGATGATGCTTCTGCACTTTTGCAAAGGGCCCTGGATGCCTGCAGATGAACAGCTGAAGATTATTATTATTTCTAAGTGGAGTGGTAATTACACCTCTCATTAGGGTTGCCCAAGCACTTCCTCTCTAACGTCTTGTTTTCAGATAATTGTCACTTTCTAGAATTTTCATCTTACTGACTGGAACTTTGCAGGCCCAGGCATGATAGTATATTTGGCAGCTGAGAGAGCAAGGAGCTGCCTTAGAGAAGCACCAAAGAGAAGTATTAAAATTAATAATAAGTTAATAATAAGAATAAAAGCAAGAGGAATAAGCAACAACAAAAAGAAAGAAAAGGAAAAGATTTTCTTTCTTGAAGAATTACAGAGGAATTACAGTGTTTGCCATTTTAAAAGGCAGCATTTGTCCACAACAGCCACACAATTGTATCTGACATACTTCCATTTTTCTCCTATGCATATAACGGGAAATAAGTGGGTTATTGTGAGGTAACCATTGCACATGATGCCGATACCTTTAACTATATTCCTAAAAAAGAAAGGGGTAGAGACCACTTACTGCACAAGAGTCAGAGCAGCGCAGGGAATCAGAGTATGATGTGCCACAAATACTTTAAATACTTCTTTTCAAAATGCAAAAATATAGTCTTGCACAATAGATTGATTGGGCCTGCACTACTGTGTCTTCTCACACTGTGTTCAGGTTAGGTTGAGATATGCTGATGGGACGGTACGTAAACTGACACAGCTGTGCCTGTTCTATGGATAAACGGTGAATTTCTGTCAGTCATCAAATCCTACATTTTTATGAGCATTATGCTTATTTATAAAATCTTCCAAGGAAACCAAGAAGGCACACACAAAAGGGCAATACGGAAAACCCTCTGGACCATTTTTGTTCCTAAAGTCACAATAAAACAGATATTAAGATATAAATGAATGAAAATTCAAACCATTCAGGTCTTACTGATAATCATTGCACAACAATCATTAAAATATTACCTGAAGTTGATTAAATGATAAATATTTCTGTTGCCTCCTGTATGGGAAGTATCACATGATCACAGCAAAGCCATGCAAATATAAAAACTTATCATGAGACACCAGAAGAAAGCAGGAGCAAGGGACAACTAGGTTTAGCAAATGCCTTATAATCCCCTCACCATCCTACTATATAAACAAAGGGTCCCACTGGCAAGCTGGCCAGGGAGTAGCTCCATCTCAGGGTGGTTCTTTAGCTCGTCTCTTGGCTCTAACTCCCCAGAAGGTGCCTCTGCTCTCACACATGCTCTCAGCTAACTGGTAGAGCTGAAGATAATTGAATTTGGGCATTGTGGGGGAGAGGAAAATTAATGTGAGACCCAAGATAAATGGTTGGGTCAGGGGGAATAACAAGTTAAAGGAAGTTTTTCAGGAGGTTGGAAGAAGGGGGGTGGGGGGAGGAAGGTCAAGAGATGTGAGGTGGCAAATGGTTGTGGTAAAGAAAGAAAAATAAAATGGGGCAAAGGAAAGAAATAGGAGATAAGTAAAAGGAAAGAAGAAATGGGTGGAAAAGGAAGTGGCTTTGTGAATTTTAAATTCATCTCCAACTCTCTCCAAACTCTTTGCTGGGCCCTAGCACTAGGATTCTCACAGCTACCAGGGCCAACAGGCCTCCTTCTTTAAGCTGAGCTCTGAAGAAAGAGAACAGTTAAACCAAGGGCCTAATTGGAGCTATTATATATAGTTCATTCCCTTTTAGTTATCTAATCATTGCTCTCTGCCTCAGACATGCACTGTAGCATTGCACAGGTTTCCCTCCTCTTCTCCACCCATCCCTCATCCCACTCTGATAAATCTTATTCATGCCTGCCTCCAAAATAAAATAAAATTAAAACACTGGGAAATCTCATTGAGTGGGATTTTCTTTCTTTTGTGTGTGTGTGGGAGGGGGATTATTTGTTTTTAATTATTTGTTTTCCCAACATACTGCTTCATTGACAAAACCTATTGTGAGAGTTTCTCTTTCAGCCATAAGAATGCCCATAGGACTAAAAAAATAAATTATACCACTGAGATAATGGGGGGAAACCCATACAGAAAGGAGCAAAATAAAAATCCCTTTTTATTCTGTTTAACTACACTGAACAACTCTCCCGCCCTGGCCATCATTCACAGTATTTTAAAGACAGTTATAGGACATTTACCAGAGGTTTTTTTAATAAGTCTTTCTAGCACAAGCATTTTTCTCTCACTTAGAGATATCATATTATCAAGATTTTAACTTGGTGATGTCCATTAATGAGCAACTATATAAAAGTCTATCTATTCCAGAGTGCCTAATTTCTCAGGAAACGTTTTGGAGGAACCCCATTCTTGTTCAGTTACTTATGAGAGCTGAAATAAATGATTGGGCTATGGTAGTCTTTTAGCTATTTATTTATTATTCATTCAGAAAACATTTAACAAAGCTTCAATATTCATAAATACAGACATTACAACTTGCCCAGTTAATACAAGCCAAAGAAGCTAGAACACTCTCCATTATATCCGCCACCATAAACCCCTACCATATTTAAAGGCCAATGGATCTTGTACCAAGTCTTAAAGATTGCTTTCTTTATCACTGGAGGACTGCCAGTGGAAAAAAGTGCCTCAGAGATAGGGGTCTCAGCCTGAAAATACCCAGCTGTCCCCTCCTTGGAACTTAACTTGGCCTAATTTCTGGTTTTCAGATTAACTTGAACAGAAGTAAGACCAGCATATTAAACAGAATATTGGCCAAAGGGAAGGAAAAAAACTTCATGAAATTTGAAATTCAAATAAATTCATTTAATATCTACTATGGTCATTGGCTGTGGCAGAAATGTATTCAGGAAAGAATTAGATAAGAGACAAGGATGTAAATGTATATGAATAGAAAGAGGTCTGTATGGCTCGGGGCAATTTGAGAATGAGACACTGTATATTACAGAGTCTTTCAGCTCCAGGGCCATTGGTTCAAACAAAGCCCAGGCTGGTAATAAGCAAATAGTGCTAACATCTGATGGCTGTTCAAACTTATGTTACCAGTTGGTGATGTCAGATCAGTTCCTGGAGGAGAAGTGTTCTTATTCCATTAAAAACTCAACCAACCGCCACCCTCCCTGCTCCAAAAACAAACAAACAAAAAAACCGCACAGACCTTATTGGCAGTTTCAGCAGGGAAGTTAGATGTGAATAGGCCATGGAGACTGGACTCACGTCCAACTCTACAGGTGCTCTCTGTAGAACAATTTAGGCACATTGGCAGGGCATCATAGGAAAGTTTGCATTGCCACTGCCCATGCTGAACCTCTTTTACGGATACAGAGAACACTATTGATACATGATACAATTGGTGATAGGGACACCTGCACACCATGAAACTAGAATGATTCATTCCGCCTAGGCATGTCACAGTTAACAATAGCTGGATGAAAATTACTTTTAGAGAGTCAGACTGATTTCAGTGTTTTTACTCACATGCCCAAAATTAAGCATTTTTTTAAGTGCTTTGCACGACCACAGCCAGATTGTTCAGCACCTTCTAGTTTCGAGCCCATGATGGAGTCAGAAAAATCAATAGCAAATAATGAGTTTAAGACATTTTCTTCCCTGTCATTAAGTGTGAAGCTTTTTTGTTGTCTGTACATTTTGATTAAGTAAGCCAAACAGTCTTTGAGTAAACAATATTATCTGCTTATGATATGCTTATGAGCTCTCCACAATCCTGGAATTATGAAGGCGCACACAGTCATCTGTTTAAAAGTATTGACTTAATGGTATTTTATGTCCCAAGAGTCAGCAAAGAAGCTATTAATGACTGAAATAGTCAACGTTTTAAGATCATAATTCAGCACATTGATTGAATGCAGTATGCTTTTTAGCAATTTCGGGTTGTTTAGATTTAAATACATTTCTGCAGAGTTTTATTTGGGAAAAATGCACCATCTCCATTTCAGGAGCAAAACTGCGGTCAGCACTCCAGCCAGGGCGCTCTTGTACAGAGATTACGGTCAGCAGTTATGCTGGAGGTAATTAAACAGCTGCCATTCACAACACAAGGAAATTCTATGGAAAGGTGGGTAAAAGAATTAAAGGGATTATCTCCCTTCTTCATACACACACTAATTATAAACACAGATACCAATATGCATTAGCAGTAAGATCAGCACAATATTCCTAATTGCATAGCCATCCTCAGTTGTGAATACTCCTGTTAAAGTTGCAAAACAAATTTCCATCATAACCCCATCTTCACAAGGTCCGAACTCCCAGAAACATTCGCTCCCTTTGAGCTAGTTTTCCACGCATGTTCTCTACCTGGAAAGGAGAGTATTTTTTTTTCTTGAAAGTTTCAAGATCTCTTCAGCAGAAGAGACGGGGAAAATATTTTGCATTTTGTGACAAGAAAATTCTAACCACATTTTTAAAAAGAGACAAAAACAAGACTACAGCAAAAATGGCTGGAGTTGGGAAACTGGTATGGACATACCCTAATCATCGTCCGGACCTAGTCAGCACTAGATCATGTTATTCACCATTGGTGCAGTTCCACATTACTTAGAGTTGGGTTAGACAACATGGTGGTGAAAGTACTGGAGCTCTTTATAGATTACAGTTGCTACCACCAGTGGAGAATTTTGACGCAGAATTTTGCTAGTACAGACACAGTCAGAGAAGGGAGAAATCTTGGAGGGATGCAAGAGAGAAGAGGAACTGAACTGCACAATCTGAGGAACTCCATTGCATTCTGCACAATATAATGCAACCTCTTTGTATTATACAGTAAAAGCTCTGTTGACCGGCACTCTATCAACCAGAAAGCTCTAGAAATCGGCATTTCTGATATCCATTAAAAGTCCAGGTGATGCGGGGCCGGCAGGCTCCCTACCTGGCTCTGCATGGCTCCCCGGAAGCAGCGACATGTCCTTGCTGCCCCCAGGCGGAGGAACAGCCATGGGGGCTCCATGTGCTGCCCTCGCCCAACCCCAAGCACTGGCTCCGCAGCTCCCATTGGCTGGGAACAGTGGCCAGTGGGAGCTGCGGGAGTGGCACCTGCGGATGGAGGCAGCGCGCAGAGCTGCCTGGCTGTGCCTCCGCCTAGGAACAGCAGGGACATGTTGTCGCTTCTGGGGAGATGCCCGAGGTGAGTGTCATCTGCACCCCAAAACCCCTCCTGTACCCCAACTCCCTGTCCTGAGCCCCCTCCCACACCCAAACTCCCTCCCTGAGCCCGTGCCCCACACCCCCTCCTGGTCCCCAACCCCCAGCCCCGTCCCACACCCAAACTCCCTCCCTCCATATAACTCTTAGTTAACCAGAATTTTTAATGTACTGGCAACCCCCATTTCCCCAAAATGCCGGATAACAAAGCTTTTACTCTGTTATGTGGCATTCTCTAAGAGGGAAGTTTTCAAAGGCACAAAGAGGAATTAGATGCCCTATTGCCATTGACTTTCAATGGGAGTTGGACGCCTAGATGTCCTCTGTGTCTTTGAAAATCTCCACCAATCAGTTTGTTTGTGTTTTGGTTTCTAATTTTTTCTACTGCACAGATAGGACCATCACAATACAAATCTTGTCACTATTTCCAGCCCTGACTTCAGCCAAATTGCAGTAATCCAGGCAGGATTCCCCTTTCCTCCATCCTGTTACTTCAGTGCAAGTGTCAACTTCAAAGTCCAATTGGGACAATTTAAATACTACTTGAAAGGTGCACCGGCATTTTTTTTCTCTCCTCTGCCACCTCTCGATTCCTCTGGATCCTGTTGCAGGCAAGCGGATATCATAGGGAAGCATGACCCGCCACTGCGTGTGCTGTGCCACTTTTGTAGATACAAGGCAACACCTTGCACAAGCTCTCTCGCTCACACACACACACACACACACACACACACACACAAATAAATTTCTGCCAGAAGCTAATTTTTGTTTAATCACAGGAAATAACCGACACCCTCAAATCTAACAATCCAGATAAAGTGAAAAAACCTGATTTGCCAACATTTCATCAATTCCTTTTGTTAGAGAAACCATCATTTCTCCACTTTGTCTTAATTTTACAATACATTCAATACATACAGATAACCTATATTATAAACAAATTGTGTCCAGAGAAACTAAGAGAACTGCTCTCAGTGGTGTCAATCCAAGTAATATTAATGTATATCACTTCAGAATAAGCAACAGTATAATTTAAAAACCACATTGTATTTCTCATAATGAGGCTTTGTAGCATAAGCTACACGAAAAACAAAAAGGGAAATATGTATCTGAGGGCAGGAAACTGCAATAATTATGAGAATTTATGTAAATATAAAATCAAATGCAAAAACCTACCATTAGTTAAATGTTAAGGTTGAGAAATCAAGCATTCAAAAATTCAGAAAGTTTACAGATACACTAAGTGCATTCATAGAACTATTGAGCTGATTTCCTTCCAATTTAAAATGTCTTTTTCACCAACAGGCAAGTCTGAGCAGAAAGAAAGCAAAGAAGAGCATTATTATTCATTTGTACTACAGTAGCATTGAGAGGCTAGGCCCCATTGTGCTAGGCACTGTACAGAGATAATGTCCCTGCCCCCAAATGCTTACTATGTAAGTATGACTATGAACAGGTGGATTAAACAAAAAGATGGGAAGAGCACAAAGAAATAATACCAGTCAGCATGAAAAACACTGGTCACAGCAAACCAGCTGTGTAACTATTGTGCAAGTATTGTTTGTTTTTGTACATGTAAGCAGAGCCAGGATGAGCTCCACCCTGACATCTGGTGGTGAGTTGTGGCAAGTTGTGGAAAAGAACTTTAGGGGCTGATCTCATTTGCATAGGCACACCCACCCCACCTAGCATGAGCCCATAGCTGCCTAAATGGTCACTTTGGCTGCTGTGGGATCCCCAGTTTCTCTGTTATTGGGGCAGGGAGACTAAATTGTTATTATCCTGATTATGTGAATCAAGGACAGTGGAACTGTACTTGGCCTTTTGTAATGATGGAGGGACTCGCCATCAACTAAGTAGCACTCGCTAGGCAAGGGACATGGGTCCAAAACTCAGTGAAGAGGGAAGGAGGAGTCTAGTTACAGGCTGTTGAGTGGAATTCACTTTGGGCCAATGGTGTACCAGCACTGAGGCTCCCCTACTACAAGCTGAAATCACTGAGTGTTGTGTTAAGTAGCGGGGGGGCTGAAGATATATTGTGGAGCAGTTCATGGGATGGCTGGAGCAGCTGGTGGAGTGGAGCAATTTGCAGGACGGCTGGAGCAGCTCATGGGACGGCTTGTGGAGCGGAGCAGTTTGCGGGAGCTAGCAGAGCAGAGTGATTCGTGGGACAGCTGGTAGAGCGGAGAGGTGGGGCAATCAGCTTTGGACCATGTAAGGTGCCCCTTAACCCTCCCATTTCCACCCAGGTTGGGAGGTAAAACTCTGCAGATAAACTTTTGAACTCTGCACTGACAGAGACTTTTGGGTTGTTCGACTTTTGGGTTGCTAGACTCAAGAACCAAAGGGAAAGAACACGGCCCAATTTGCTTGGGATGGGTCTTGCTCGTGGGTTGTGTTATGAATCCTGTTGGTGGTGTTTCCTGAACATAATGCCACATTGTTTCTCTCTGTTATTAAAAGGCTTCTGCTACACCCAGACTCTGTGCTTGTGAGAGGGGAAGTATTGCCTTGTAGAGGTGCTCAGCGGGGGTGGTATATATTTGTTCCAGGTCACTGGGTGGGGGCTCGAGACGGTTTTGCATTGTGCTATTGGAATGGAACCCCTAAATACTGAACCCAGCCCTTGTTGCTGCCAACTCTGACGGGCAGAAGGGTTTCATATACATCCTGGCAGAGAAGTTTTAAGGAGGTATTTGAAGAAGTGCAACCCTTCTGCCTTGTGGCAGCAGCAGCAACAAGATATTTAGGGGTTCCTCTTAACAATACAAAACAGAACTGGCTTGAGCCCCACCCAGTAATCTGGGAAAATTACACACCATCCCAGGTGCCTCTACAAGGCAATACTTCCCCTCTCACAAGCACTGAGTCTGTGTACAGCAAATAAATTTTTTTTAAAAAAAGGGAAAAGTGGCCCAGCATTAATTTGGGAAAACACCACAACCACGATTCAAAAGCATTTGATCAAGAGCAAACATCTCACCCCAGATTATGTTGGGCAGCGTCCTTTGCTTCAGTTTCTCACCTTATGGTGTGAAAGTCCAAAAACAAATGTTCCATTAACATATCACTCCCCTCTCCCTCCACTACACCCCACTCACAGTTGCTGCTCTTGGTCAGTGAGGACCCAGGGTGACAGATTCTTCCTAAAAGTGTAGGGGCCACTAAGCCCCATCCCTTCATGGCCCCAACCCACCCCTCCTCTTCCCCCCCCCCATACCCCACCCCCTGACCAAGCTGGAGCCAGGCCGAGGAGCCCAGGCCCCTCCACGTGCCCAGGGTCGTGGAGCCCGAGAGCGGTCCCCGGTCCATGTCCCTGCTCCCTGGGCCTCCCACCCAGGGCAGGTGGAGGGTCCTTGGCTCCTCACTGCTGCCCACATGGCTCTTACCCTGACCCAGCTTCAGCTTCTGGCCTGGCCTGCGGGCTGGGCTTAAGGAGCTGAACAGCCATAGCTGGGCCACGGTAAGAGCTGCCTGGGCAGCTGCAAACCCTCCATCTGCCCTGGGCAGGAGGTCTGGGGGGTGAGGACACGGGCTGGGGGCTGCTCTCCGGCCCCACATCCCAGGCAGGTGGAGGGTCTGTGGCTACGCACAGCTGCCCAGGTTCCCAGGCCACTCTTACCTGGGCCGGGCCCCAGCCTCTGGTCTGGCCGGGGGACTGGCCTTATGGCGAAAGACGGACAGGCCAGGCCCATCCTCTTTCACAAATGGGAGGCCCTGGCCTCTTGGCCCGCCCTCTTCCGGCACCCCTGGAGAGGACTCCGAGATCAAAGGTGCATTCACTTGAGTTCACCTCCCACCCTGGGGGTGAAGGGAGAGCACTGAGAAATGCCCTACCTGCTGTGCTGCTGCCCCTGGCTCACAGTTGCCGAGGTTCACTCGGCCATCGCTGTCCTCTGCTGCTGCCATTCACTCTGCTGCCGCCATTGTTCACTCTACCGCCGTCGGCCGCTGCGCCGTCAGCCACTGCACTGTCACTCACTCTGCAACTGCTGGCCACTGCCTCTTTCCTGCAGCACCACGTTCTGAGGTTCCACCACGAAACCCAGCTCTCAGTGATTCCAGCAGGTAGTGGGCTAGCGCAGGCTACGCAGTCTCTTCCACCAGAACGCTGTCCCACACCAGATCTAAGGCTTAGCACCTGGTTATCAATGAATTCAACTCCAGTGATCACTGAACAAAACAAGGACTCTCAATTGAGTCTAATCAGCTCTGTCTTTAACCAGTGGAGAGAAGAGGGTCAAATGGCCTCTAGGACTCCTTAAGCAGAGCCCACACCACCAGTAGGAATACTTATTCTCACCTCCTCTCTCTTTCACAGGCATCCTAACCCCCTGCTTAGCAAGTGAGGTTCAGTTTAGGGGGAACCCCTAATCAGGGCAGGCAAGTACAGTTCTGCAGGCCTTTACTCATACAGTAATGATACCAACATTTTATTACTCAATACTAAAGTGATTTGTAAGACATCACCAATCAAAATTGATCACTTTGGCAAAGCAGCTGTAGGTGTATTTATGCAAATATGGTTCATTCCTAATGTTTTCTCCCATGACTCACTACTAGATGTCAGGGGAGAGCTCATTCAGACTCTGCTTGCAAAGGATCGTGAGGTGGCTGAGTGGAGTGGAGTAGAGTGGAGGGCCTAAGCATGTTTGGTGGTGTTGCTCCTCAGCCCACCACCCAGCAAAAATCCTTCTAAAACACACACAGGCGAGCAAGAAAACCATTACCAACATTTAAAGATTTTCTTTTAAACTAAGTCTGGTGAACGTTTCACTCCAAAAAGATATGTACTACAGAAACACGCATGCTTTCATCACAGCGTGCAGATTCCCAGAAAAAGTGGGGAAACCTTTCTAAAGGCCCTGTATCAACAAGCATAGCATTGTTGTTGCTATTATTTATTGTTTGTATTACCATGGACCTGGACCCATTGTGCTACGTGCTGTGCAAACACAGCACAAAAAGATGGTCCCTGCACCAAAGAGCTTACAATTGAACTACAAAACAGGAAACAGATGGACACACACAGATAAGGAATGCATCTGATGAAGTGAGCTGTAGCTCACGAAAGCTTATGCTCAAATAAATTTGTTAGTCTCTAAGGTGCCACAAGTACTCCTTTTCTTTTTACAGATAAGGAAGTACAACTCAAGGAAACAATATCGGCCAGCATGACAGGCAATGACTTGGCATCAGCTGGGAAGAACCCAGAGATCACTTAGTACGAGAGATCGAGAACGAGAGATCACTTAGTATTTGGGATTTAAAATGAGGATCTTTATTAGAAAAAAGAAAAAATAGGCATTATCCCTAAAGCTACTGTCTCTTTGCTTCATAATTTAGACCTAGCATGTTTTCCAGCCTCCCTTCTGCCTCGCTTCCTGTCATAAATATAAAGGGAAGGGTAAACCCCTTTAAAATCCCTCCTGGCCAGAGGAAATCTCCTCTCACCTGTAAAGGGTTAAGAAGCTAAAGGTAACCTCGCTGGCACCTGACCAAAATGACCAATGAGGAGACAAGATACTTTCAAAAGCTGGGAGGAGGGAGAGAAACAAAGGGTATGTGGGTCTGTCTATATTTTGTCTTTGCCGGGGATAGACCAGGAATGAAGCCTTAGAACTTTTAGTAAGTAATCTAGTTAGGTACGTGTTTGATTATGATTTCTTTAAATGGCTGAGAAAAGAACTGTGCTGAATAGAATAACTATTTCTGTCTGTGTATCTTTTTTGTAACTTAAGGTTTTTGCCTAGAGGGGTTCTCTATGTTTTGAATCTAATTACCCTGTAAGGTATCTACCATCCTGACTTTACAGGGGGGATTTTTTTTTATTTCTATTTACTTCTATTTCTATTAAAAGTCTTTTTGTAAGAAAACTGAATGCTTTTTCATTGTTCTCAGATCCAAGGGTTTGGGTCTGTGGTCACCTATGCAAATTGGTGAGGCTTTTTATCCAACATTTCCCTGGAAAGGGGGGGTGCAAGTGTTGGGAGGATTGTTCATTGTTCTTAAGATCCAAGGGTCTGGGTCTGTAGTCACCTAGGCAAATTGGTGAGGCTTTTTACCAAACCTTGTCCAGGAAGTGGGGTGCAAGGTTTTGGGAAGTATTTTGGGGGGAAAGACGTGTCCAAACAGCTCTTCCCCAGTAACCAGTATTTGTTTGGTGGTAGCGGCCAATCCAAGGACAAAAGGGTGGAATATTTTGTACCTTGGGGAAGTTTTGACCTAAGCTGGTAAAGATAAGCTTAGGAGGTTTTTCATGCAGGTCCCCACATCTGTACCCTAGAGTTCAGAGTGGGGGAGGAACCTTGACACTTCCTGCTACGGATTTAAAGGAACAGGACATATACTCACATCTTCCTCTCCTATTTCCCCTCAATGTAAGGAGTCTTTATAATTTAAGTATTAATCCTAAAAGCAGCAAAGAGTCCTGTGACACCTCCTAGACTACCCAACGAAGTGGGTATTCACCCACAAAAGCTCATGCTCCAGTACGTCTGTTAGTCTATAAGGGGCCACAGGACTCTTTGCCGCTTTTACAGATCCAGACTAACATGGCTACCCCTCTGATACTTTAAATTATAGTTCCAGTTGAGTCACCAGCTTCTCTACTTGTCCAGATCTGTGGCCTTGACAGTGGTTTCATCCAGTTACACTCATGAAAATACATGTCCCCCCCAGGTCTGCTCAGATTTCCAGTCCCAAAGAATGTCTTGAGCTAAACCTCCACTCAGCCAGTCATTAGAAGGCATCAGCACCACCTTGTGGTGGTTGACTCACCCAAACATTTATGCAGTTGCCAGCCAAGAGTAGTACACCGGACCCTTGCTAGAATGCGGGATTTGGGATCCATGTGCGGTACCGTGTTAAAATGAATTGCAATTAAAAAGTAATTAAATTTGGGATCCATGGCCACGACCGCGTTATATGCGAATTCACACTATATAGACACGTGTTCTAGCGAGGGCCTGGTGTATATCCAAAATGCAGGTCCTGAACTGAAATTAGAACACATTAGCAGGCAGCACTGCCTGGTAAGTGACTGGATTTTAAGAGAGTTTAATACCCAAAATCTAGTCACACATGACATATTTGCAGCACTCTTTAGAAGAGGAGTGGGCAAACTTTTTGGCCTGAGAGCCACACTGGGGTTCCGAAAGTGTATGGAGGGCCGGATAGGGAAGGCTGTGCCTCCCTAAACAGCCAGGCCCCTGTCCTCTATCCACCCCCTCCCACTTCCTGCCCCCTCAGAATCCCCCACCCATCCAACCCCCGCCCTGCTCCTTGTCCCCTGACCACTCCCACCTGGGACTAACCGCCCCCCCGAAACCCCACCCCCTATTCAACCTGTCCCTGTCCCCTGACTGCCCCGCCCCCTATCCACACCACTGCCCCATGACAGGCCCCCCGGGCCTCCCATGCCTATCCAACCCCCCCGTTCCCTGTCCCCTGACCGCCCGCCACCCCAGAACCTCTGCCCCATCCAACCTCCCTCTGCTCCCCGTCCCCGACTGCCCCCAGGGACTCCCTGCCCTTTATCCAACCTCCCCACCCATGCCACTCAGAGCAGTAGGACTGGTAGCCGTGCTGCCCAGCCGGAGCCTGCCGCGCTGCCCGGCAGGAGCTCGCAGCCCCACCACCCAGAGCGCTGGCGGCATGGCGAGCTGAGGCTGTGGGCAGAGGTGAAAGTATGCCGGTACGCCGTACCAGCTTCCCCAGGCTGGCGATTTAAACGGCCCAGGGCTCCCTGCAGCGGCCGGAGCCCCGGGCCCTTTAAATCCCCTCCCGAGCCCCACTGCAGGGAGTCCCAGGCCCTTTAAATCACCGCCGAGCCCTGCCGCCACTACCCTGGGGCTCAGGCAGCAGGGCTCGGGCAGCAATTTAAAGGTCCCGGAGCTCCGCTGCAGTAGTGGTAGCTGGAGGCCCGGGCCCTTTAAATTGCCCCTGAGCCCCAGGGCTCCCAGCCGCTTCTGCAGCTGGGAGCTCAGGGGGGTGATTTAAAGGCCCTGGGGCTCCCAGCTGCAGCCGGAGCCCCAGGGCCTTTAAATCTTTAAAGTCCCCGCCTCTTCCAGTTGAGGCCACGCCCCCGCTCAGGACTCCGAGGTACCGGTAAGCCCTCTAAGTTACTTTCACCCCTGGCTGTGGGGAAGGGGGACAGCAGGGGAAGGGCCAGGGGCTAGCCTCCCCGGCCAGGAGCTCAAGGGCTGAGCAGGACAGTCCCATGGGCCAGATGTGGCCCGGAGGCCATAGTTTGCCCACCTCCAATTTGGAACAATTCTATAACCTAGTCACATCCTTGAGGGAAATCAGTGCTTCCTTGAGACACAATATGCTCTTGGTCACGATATGAAATAAGTTCATACTCAGATGCCTGTCCCTTGGCAAAAGCTATTCCCCTCCCACCTTAAAAAATGAAGATAGAGTGGACACACTGAAAACTATTGACTTTCAATTGAAGTTGTGTGCCTAACTCTTTTAGACCCCTTTGAAAACTACAGCCAAAATTATTTACCTTGGTAACAGACTGATTTCATTGTAATGAGCTTCACACCATTCTCAGAAACGGTCACTTGCACAAATTAATTATTTGTATAGCACATTTCCATTTTACGGTTATCTGAAATGAGTTTTAAAGCCTGTTTAAAAGGTAGAATGTACAAGACAGATTTGTTCATCAAAATCAGAAACCTATGCCAGATTTTAAATCTTCCTGGAATTCACTTGTTTTTAAAAATCACACTCACGCTACATTAGGGAATCAAAACTTAATAAATTCAGATTGTCATCTTACAGAGCACTTAAGAATAATCAGTTAGATTTTTGTCCATTTTAGATACAGCACACACAGCAGATGGCAATATTACTGTGTAAATACATCTTGCAATTTAGCAACAAGTGAAAAAGGTTTGAATTTAAAAATCACACCAACAAAATAAAATAAGTATGTGGCAGAGACCGTAAGTTAAACAGAATGCTCTGGGTGTTGCCAAGTTTCAAACAAATTAAACAGCACTTAGAAAACTCTCAGACACAGATCTTATACATTTCATATTTTATTCCTATGTCATGGGGAACATGGAATATTCATGAAATTCTTCATGGAACAGGTTTGTTGAATTTCCCAATTTGAAAAACTGTCATCCTTCTTGTAATGTGGCGCCCAAAACTGGATACAGTACTCCAGATGAGGCCTTACCAATGTCAAATAGAGGCGAATGATCACGTCCCTCTATCTGCTGGCAATGTCCCTACTTATACAGCCCAAAATGCCATTAGCCTTCTTGGCAACAAGGGCACACTGTTGACTCATATTCAGCTTCTCGTCCACTGTCACCCCTAGGTCCTTTTCTGAAGAACTGCTGCCTAGCCACTCAGTCCCTAGTCTGTAGCAGTGCATGGAATTCTTCCGTCTTAAGTGCAGGACTCTGCACTTGTCCTTGTTGAACCTCATCAGGTTACTTTTGGCCCAATCCTCTAATTTGTCTAGGTCCCTCTGTATCCTATCCCTACCCTCCAGTGTATCTACCTCTCCTCCCAGTTTAGTGTCATCTACAAACTTGCTGAGGGTGCAGTCCACACCATCCTCCAGATCACTAATGAAGATATTGAACAAAACCAGGACTGACCCTTGGGGCATTCTCCTTGATACCATCTGCCAACTAGAGATGGAGCCATTGATCACTACCCTTGAGCCTGATGATCTAGCCAGCTTTCTATCCACCTTATAGTCCATTCATCCAGCCCATACTACTTTAATTTGCTGGCAAGAATACTGTGGGAGACCGTATCAAAAGCTTTGCTAAAGTCAAGGAATAACACGTCCACTGCTTTTCCCTCATCCACAGAGCCAGTTATCTCATCATAGAAGGCAATTAGGTTAGTTAGGCATGACTTGCCCTTGGTGAATCCATGATGCCTGTTCCTGATCACTTTCCTCTCCTCTACGTGCTTCAGAATTGATTCCATGAGGACCTGCTCCATGATTTTTCCAGGGACTGAGGTGAGGCTGACTGGCCTGTAGTTCCCAGGATCCTCCTTCTTCCCTTTTTAAAAGATGGGCACTACATTAGCCTTTTCCAGTCATCCGGGACTTCCCCCAATTGCCATGAGTTTTCAAAGATAATGACCAATAGCTCTGCAATCACATCCGCCAACTCCTTTAGCACCCTTGGATGCAGTGCATCCAGCCCCATGGACTTGTGCACATCCAGCTTTTCTAAATAGTCCCGAACCACATCTTTCTCCACAGAGGGCCGGTCACCTCCTCCCCATACTGTGCTGCCCAGTGCAGTAGTCTGGGAGCTGACCTTGTTCGTGAAGACAGAGGCAAAAAAAGCATTGAGTACATTAGCTTTTTCCACATCCTCTGTCACTAGGTTGCCTCCCTCATTCAGTAAGGGGCCCACACTTTCCTTGACCACCTTCTTGTTGCCAACATACCTGCAGAAACCCTTCTTGTTACTCTTAACATCCCCTCCTAGCTGCAACTCCAAGTGTGATTTGGCCTTCCTGATTTCACTCCTGCATGCCTGAGCAATATTTTTATACTCCTCCCTAGTCATTTGTCCAAGCTTCCACTTCTGGTAAGCTTCTTTTTTGTGTTTAAGATCAGCAAGGATTTCACTGCTTTCAGCCTGTGGCTAATCAGGAGTTTGATAAATTTGAAACTCTGTCCTCTCTCTCACTGCTGGAATGAAAGAAGAGCTTTCCACTCTTCTTCCTCCTGGCTGCTGTGAGGATGGGGTTGAGCCCACTACTCACCCCTCTTCTACAGCTTCCTAGCTCCTACAGAAAGAATACTTGGGTCTCATCTAATCTACTTTGCATTTTTGAGGGCTCCTCCACCCACAAGTAGTTAGTTCCTGCTCCTCCGCCTCCTGACCCTGAAGCCCAAATCAAATGTTAGTGTATATTTCTTTGTAATACGTGTACACTAGACTTTTAAACATTTTTACTTATCTATATCTAGGGCCCCACCAAATTCGTGGCCATGAAAAATGTTTCACAGACGGTGAAATCTGGTCTCCCCTGTGAAATCTGGTCTTTTGTGTGCTTTTACACTATATTATACAGATTTCAGTAGGGAGGCCAGCGTTTCTCAAATTGGGGGTCCTGACTCAAGGGAGCTGCAGGGGGGGTCACAAGGTTATTTTAGGGGGATTGCACTATTGCCACCCTGCCATAAAAATAAAGGGAAGGGTAAACACCTTTAAATCCCACCACTGCCACCATGTGAAGGTTCCTTCCCCACTCTGAACTCTAGGGTACAGATGTGGGGACCTGCATGAAAACCCCCTACATGCTCCACTACAGTGGCTTCATACCGCCACGGGAAATAACAAAAAACTTATTCGGTGGAGTTTAGCGCTCCAAGATTTTGATTTCGACATCCAACACATCTCAGGAACTTCTAACAAAGTGGCTGATGCAATCTCCGGTGAAAGTTTCCCAGAATCAAGTGGTTAAAATCGTCCTTGAGATGTGGAAAATATTGTTAGTCTTTATATACTTGGAAGTATATTTAGAGGTGCATGTGTCTTATTAACTCTGTTTTCCCCTAGAGCTCCAGGAAGAAATCACAGTCAGCGTTCCCCCCATCTGTGATTTGGGGGGCATGTCATAAAAATAAAGGGAAGGATAAACACCTTTAAATCCCTCCTGGCCAGAGGAAAAACCCTTTCACCTGTAAAGGGTTAAGAAGCTAGGATAACCTCGCTGGCACCTGTCCAAAATGACCAATGAGGAGACAAGATACTTTCAAAGCTGGAGTAGGGGAGAAACAAAGGCTCTCTGTCTGTGTGATGCTTTTGCCGGGAACAGAAAAGGAATGGAGTCTGAAAACTTAGTAAGTAATCTAGCTAGATATGCGTTAGATTCTGTTTTGTTTAAATGGCTGATAAAATAAGCTGTACTGAATGGAATGTATATTCCTGTTTTTGTGTCTTTTTGTAACTTAAGGTTTTGCCTAGAGGGATTCTCTATGTTTTGAATCTGATTACCCTGTAAGGTATTTACCATCCTGATTTTAGAGGTGATTTTTACTTTTTTCTTCAATTAAAATTCTTCTTTTAAGAACCTGATTGCTTTTTCATTGTTCTTAAGATCCAAGGGTTTGGGTCTGTGCTCACCTATGCAAATTGGTGAGGATTTTTATCAAGCCTTCCCCAGGAAAGGGGGTGTAAGGTTTCGGGAGGATTTTTGGGGGAAAGACGTTTCCAAGCGGGCTCTTTCCCTGTTATATATCTATTAGACGCTTGGTGGTGGCAGCAATAAAGTCCAAAGGCAAAAGGTAAAATAGTTTGTACCTCGGGAAAGTTTTAACCTAAGCTGGTAAAAATAAGCTTAGGGGGTTTTTCATGCAGGTCCCCACATCTGTACCCTAGAGTTCGGAGTGGGGAAGGAACCTTGACACACCCTTACTTCTGAGCTGCCTTCAGAGCTGGGTGGCCGGAGAGTGGTGGCTGCTAACTGAGGCAGCAGTGCAGAAGTAAGGGTGGCAATACCATACCATGCCATCCTCACTTCTGTGCTGCTGCTGGCGGCGGCTCTGCCTTCAGAGCTGGGCTCCTGGCCAGCAGCCGCCGCTCTCTAGCTACTCTGCAGGCAGCGCCGCCACTTGTAGCAGTGCAGAAATAAGGGTAGCAGTACTGCAACCCCCCCTACAATAACCATGCGCTCCTCCCCTCCGTCCCCCACAGCTCCTTTACGGGTCAGGACCCCTACAATTACAACACCGTGAAATTTCAGATTTAAATAGCTGAAATCATGAAATGTCCAATTTTTAAAATCCTATGACCACGAAATTGACTAGAATGGACTGTGATTTTGGTAGGGCCCTACTTCTATCTCCCAGATTTTCTGTTCTTTTTTCCTTAATTCATTCCACATTCATAGTTATTCTCTTCTGGCTACTTGTCTCTTTCCCTCAGAATTTCAGCTTTTGCCACTTTACCCTGATTAACCTTTCCCCTTTTGCCATCTAAAATCTCCTCCCTTCTCTCCACTGACCCCCACAATCATTCTTCCCTTCCATTCCCTTTCTCTCCCCCAATCCATCAACATACCCTTCTATTTTAACCCTGGTCCAACTAGAGATGATCACAAATTTATCCATTTTGCTGCTGCAAGTGCTTCACAAAGGGAGAGAGTCCAATTACCTGAGCAGGCATTTGAGTGGACAGACAGACAGAGCAAGAAACCTTATGTACAGTATGAAGAAGGCAATATTGAATTGTACATGAGGTCATGGCCTAAATTACTTTAGTTGGAGGCAGGTTTCAGAGTGGTAACTGTGTTAGTCTGTATCAGCAAAAAGGACGAGGATACTCGAGGAGTGCTTGTGGCACCTTAGAGACTAACAAATTTATTTGAGCATAAGTCTTTGTGGGCTAAAACCCACTTCATCGGATACATGCACTGGAAAATACAGTAGGAAGATACATATACACACACACACACACACACACACACACACAGAACATGAGAAAATGGGTGTTGCCATACCCACTATAACGAGAGTGATCAGCTAAGGTGAGCTATTATCAGCAGGAGGAAAAATACCTTTTGTAGTGATAATCAGGATGGCCCATTTCCAACAGCTGACAAGAAGGTGTGAATAACAGTAGGGGCTAAAAATAAGCATGGAGAAATAGTTTTACTTTGTGTAATGACCCATCCACTCCCAGTCTTTATTCAAGCCTAATTTAATGGTGTCCAGTTTGCAAAGTAATTCCTATTCAGCAGTTTCTTGTTGGAGTCTGTTTCTGAAGTTTTTTTGTTGTAGTATTGCGACTTTTAGGTCTGTAATCGAGTGACCAGGGAGATTGAAGTATTCTCTGACTGGTTTTTGAATGTTATAATTCTTGATGTCTGATTTGTGTCCATTTATTCTTTTACGTAGAGACTGTCTGGTTTGGCCAATGTACATGGCAGAGGGGCATTGCTGGCACATGATGGCATATATCACATCGGTAGATGTGCAGGTGAATGAGCCTCTGATAGTGTGGCTGATTATCACTACATACAAAAGGTTTTTTTTCCTCCTGCTGATAATAGCTCACCTTAGCTGATCACTCTCGTCATAGTGGGTATGGCAACACCCATTTTCTCATGGTGTGTATGTGTGTGTATATATATCTTCCTACTGTATTTTCCACTGCATGCATCTGATGAAGTGGGTTTTAGCGCGCGAAAGCTTATGCTCAAATAAATTTGTTAGTCTCTAAGGCGCCACAAGTACTCCCCATTCTTTTTAGTTGGAGGGACAACAATTAGCAGCTGTAGGCACAGTGGATTAGACTATGAATGAAGAAATAATGATGAAATGCCGTATTCCTAGCTTCCACTGGCAAGTTACAGGGTTTTTTTACTCTCACAATTCCTGCTGAACTTTGTTGAAGGTGTGTTTTAGTATGGCTCATTCCCTAATGCTCATTAGGGGAAGCTGCTATGAGTGGCAGAGGCAGATCTGGGAACATGGCCAGGTATGAAACAGCAGTGTGGAAGAATAGGAGATGCAGGGCTGACCTAGCAAGCATCAGAAGAGAAAAAAATGCTGTAATCCTTTCATTTAGAATAAAGTCCTGGAGCATCCTTATTAACAGCATGGCAGATACACAGGGCTAACTGATAGGATTTTCTAGAGGATCTTCCTCACCATCTTTCCCGAACCTAATAAAATTTTAGATAAAAATCAAGAAGTTATTGTCTGTCTGACATTTTCTTGACAACTAAATGGAAAATTAACCACTAGCACAGTCAATAACAATAGAGAAGACTGATAATCTAAAATCAATTAGAAATACAATACATAAACTTAGAAAGTTAAATGGTGCACATTCCCATACAGGGGGAGGGGAGATAAAAAACCAATTATGTCATTAAACAAAAGGCCAACTAGGGCCAATCATAAGGGGACAAATTTAAGGTCCTCCACTTCCACCCAAAATAAGTAATATACACAAACTTCTCCATTTCATTCATTTATACATTATAGTACATCTGATTTCTGAAAAGAAAAAGTAATATTAACCTGGATTGCGGAATGTACTTTTCTTCACCATAGGCCTCTATCATTTTTAATTAACATTTGTGAAGTTTCTAATTACAATAGGGCAGGGGTTCTCAAACTTTATTGTACCATGACCCCCTTCTGACTACAAAAATTACTACTGGACCCCAGGAGCGGGGACTGAAGCCTGAGCCTGCCCAATCCCCACCACCTTATGGGGTGAGGGGGAGGGGCAAAGCCAAAGCCCCACTGCCCCAGGCCAGGGAGCTTCAACTCCAGACAGGGGGCCTATAACCTTAGCCCCTCCACCCATGGCGAAAGCCCTCGGGTTTGGGCTTTGGCCCAGGCCCCCAGTAAGTCTAAGCCAGCCCTGGCAACCCCATTAAAATGAGGTCGCAACCCACTTTGAGGTCCCAACCCACAGTTTGAGAACTGCCACAGTAGGGTACACTTCTAGTAACAAATTCAGGGATGAATAAAAAGATTTACCTATTGCCCTGATGTGTGACTTGCCATTTGCAAAGCAAGGAAGAAAAAATGGAAGGTTTCCCATTAATATTCCCTCATACTTGATTCTGAATTAGGAAATTTCATACGGGATTAATTCCTGTTTTTTTCCTAGAAGAAAACAACCTTTATTAACAGGCAAACTTCCCACCAAAATGTCTATTACAGGAAACAAATATGTCAAATGTCAGAGGATTCCTTTCTAAAGCACTTGCAATTTGCTGACCGTAATAGAAGTTATGTTCCCATACTCAAAGACAGAATTTAAACCTTACTCTGCAAATTATCCACCATTACAGAACATTGTAATCCAACATAAAGAGTAAAATAAAATTAAAACATTTTAAATGAGTGTGGTGCCCATTTATATAGCTGGTAATGGATCTTTGATCCAAATGCTATTTGTTGCAGTTCTGTATCCTTTATGCTGTATCATATTACATTGCATCTTATTGTGTTAATATTAATAGTTCAGTTTTAGTGACAGTATCTTGTGGCATCTAAGACTATAATTTAAACTCTGGTGTATTCCCCTGAACCCCCCTTAATAACATCAACCATGAGTTCTTAAAATATCCAGTTTATTGCAAGATAAAGCATTCACACTGAAAGCCTCTAAAGTGGGCTGCATACTGTACTGAAGTAGTAATATTCACAATTTCCAAGTTATTCAGAACATCCCACAGAGCATTCAGAGAACGTGCTTTCTTGCGAGGGGAGGGGCAGAGAAAGGGTGTTAACACAGCGGTCAAAACTACAGTTGCTCAGATGCCACTATAATAAACTTTCAATTAAGGCATTTTTGATTTCTACTATGAACCATATTTATGCTTAAGTCTTTATTTTTAGTACTAGCATATAGCTGTTAGCATGATTGGCACTTTACATACAGAAGATGACCAGATCTGTAACTTTAGAGGCTGTGGTGTTACATGAAAATATCTTCATTTTATAACACAGCATAGGTCCATGTTATAAACTGGTGATTTTTGACCAGTGGTTTTGCTTAATTTGTTTTTTAGTTATTAAAAAGCTTTACAAAGTGACTGTTGTACATTCATGGTAGATAATCTACATAGGAAAATGGCTGTAGCATTATATTCTACATCAAATTATATAGTGAATTCCTGTAAATGACCTGCTCAGATTGTTTTGGATCCAAATTACCTAAAATATAACTTCTAGAGATGTAAGCCTCAGTCTCCTACCCAAATTCGAACTTGGTTCGTTACTTTCTGCCTCGTGAACATTTACCTTTGGTTTCAGTTGGACAAGGTATCTTCCTCTTTGTCCTGTGTGGTGTTGCTGTACATTGCTCAATGGCTGCATCATTTCTCATCAGAAGTGACTGAATTTTAATTATTTGTGAGAGGATCGTTTCAGTTTCTGAAATTTAGAGAAAACCTGCGGAATCCTTGAGTAAGAGGTTGTCTATAAATGTGTCATCATCATCGGCATGATACCAATTTGCATATGTAAGTAGAAACCCACGAGAGAGGACGATACTCCAGGTGACTGTTCTGATAATTCACCATCTGCAGCTGCTGTCAGTGAATGAAAGCACTGCACTGAGTTTCCTATGGTTTATTACACTCACTTGTTGCATCTTATTTAAAATGAGATTGTAAACTTTTCAAGGCAGAGATTGCATCTACTTGTGTGTTTGAGTAGCACTTATTGCAATGAGGAACCAATCCTGATTCGAGGCTTTGGACACCACTTGCAATACAGAACAATTAAAATACAATAAAATAAAATACCAATGTGATTGTAACCACATAAATAACACTCTTACATGAGATATGTACCAGATCACACTGAGCTATGCCACTGTGCAGCCTATTAAACTCTTCAATAAAATCAGGATGTCCATACACAACTATATTACTATGTAGTATTCAATAAGAAACACAATCTGTCGTTTGTGCTATATACTCACTTTATAATCTGGAGTCTGTTCCCTAGGACTAGCAGTTCCCTATTGGGCCTAGCTGAATTTTGAAAATGATGTTAATTTTATTAGCTAGATGGCAGTATTTGTGAATTGTTAGAGTAACACTAATTAAATTGACTTTTTGACCCATTTGCAAAAACAATTACAGCTAAGCACAAGAATCACTATTCCTTGTCTGGTTAAGTTGCTATATATCTTGACAGAAGTCGTATTTCTATCACAAAGAAGAGGAGGCAGGGTAAACTGTGATACCAGTTAAACTTCCAAGAGGCAGTCACAGAACTCATACAGATAACAAAGCATTTTCCTGAGAAAGGTGGCTTTGCCATGTTTACACTCGTGGTATCTGGTAACAGATAAGCAAAATAGCTACTGAAAGTTATAACATTTGCCTTGTGCTAACTGCTTAGCAGGTGCCTAACCAGGCTTGATTTGTAACTGTCACCGCGTGAGAACAGCAGGCATTAGGTGCAGTAAATGAAGTACTTGAAACTGGGATTTTTATTTGAAAGAAATACAATGGTATGAAAGTTCGATCAATTGCAAGAGATTAAGTCATTAATGAGAGTTAGAGTATGAGATTCTGGGAAGTAATGTAGGTTTTCTTTGATTTCAGCACTTACCTGGAGTTTCAGTACCCATTATTCTTTGGCTGGGCATCTTAATTTTCCCATCAGTCCCTCTAATCATATTGTTAGTTATGTACTATGAGATTAAAACTGAAATAGCATAACTCAAATAACGGTATAATATACTTGATGTATGTTCATTACCAAGAGGCTCACTTCAGCAAATGGTTCAAAAAGTATTAGGACCTTCTAAAAGTAAACAAGTTCAAACATTAATAAGAGCTTCAAGCCTGGGGATACAGGTGCTCAGCATCAGTGGTGCTTTCGACCAGTAGTGCTCAGCCTTTTCCGTATCATGATCCCCTTTTCCTTACTGGGATCACCCTGGTCCCTGCTTTCATCTAACTGGCATCTAGCCAGGACCCTCAACCGTCCCACTTAGCAATTTGGGAAGGGCATGGTGGTTGCAACCTCCTTATGTCTGTTTGCAACCCCCCAGGCTGAGAATCCGACTTAGACTAATGCAGGCATCCGCTGGTTATCTTGATGCTATTTTAAATTTGGTGCCCATTATTTTTGGTGCATTTAGTTCATTGAGACTACTTGCTGGAATAAAGTCTATGTGGTGTGAGCCAGGGTTCCAGAATAGAGTCCATGTGGCCAAATCCTTCTCCCTGAAGTCAATGGTAGTTTTGGCCATGATTCTATGACAGCAGGAACTAATCTCTTAATTTGCACACTCAAACTATTGATTAGACTAGGCCCTGAAGAGCGAGCATCTGAAAAAAATCTTACCTGTGGAGTCTTGATTCAGAGTTTCCTGGCTACTGCTGCTGCAGGAAAGCACTGGAGTGATAGACAGTGAAGCTGGGCAGGATAAAGTAGCTGATAGATCAACCTGTGGTTCAAAAGATCGATATACAGGAATGCCAGCATCTTCAGAGACGTAGAAAGGAAGATGAAGATCACCATATGCATATGGATTTTTCCAGTGAGAGAAACCTATTGCAAATGGCCCAGTAGCATCATAACCTGGAAATAATATTTAGATTTAAAACATATGCTTGGTCTGTTTTATAGCATACAAAATAATAATAATAAAAAACAATCTAACATACAGGAGTTGATTTATTTTTATTTTAACTCTTAAATAACTTCTCCCCTTCTGAGGAAAGGCCACATCAAAAATATTAACGATACTGGCCCAAATTCACCTGCGTCATAACTCTGCTGAAATCAAACAGCTACACCAGGGCCACTGTATCCTTTCAATACATCGTTTTCTCCTGCTCTTTAATGGAAAAATCTTATTTATATTCTGGGGATTTACGAGTGGTGCTGCCATGGCCTAACCCAGGAGTGGCCAACCTGACCCCGAGAAGGAGCCAGAATTTACCAATGTACATTGCCAAAGAGCCACAGTAACACATCAGCAGCACCCCAACAGCTTCCCAGTCCCCCCACCTCCTGCTCCCAGCGCCTCCCACCCACCAGCAGCTTCGCAGATCAGCACCTCCCCCTCCCTTCCCACACCTCCCAATCAGCTGTTTCATGGTATGCAGGCAGCTGGGGGAGGGGGGGAGGAGTGAGGGCACAGCAGGCTCAGGGGAGGGGGCGGGAAGGAGCGGAGTGGGGGCAGGGCCTATGGCAGAGCCAGGGGTTGAGCAGTGAGCACCCCCCGGCACACTGGAAAGTTGGCACCTGCAGCTCCAGCCCCGGAGTCCGTGCCTATACAAGGAGCCGCATATTAACTTCTGAAGAGCTGCATGTGGCTCCAGAGCCACAGGTTGGCCATGCCTGGCCTAACCCCTATTGTTATACATATTTGTATTTTCGTAGTGCCAAAAGGTGTGAATTGAGATTGGGTCCCCATTGCATTAGGGGCACTACAAAGGTACAAGAGCCCACGCCTGCCTTGGTTAGGCTAACGAACCAGACACAAACTGACAAAGGGTAGCACATGGAGATAAAACATACAAGGAAATGAGTCTGATGAAAAAATGGCACAGCTTTGTAAATTACAGGTATTGTACGGGTTGTTGTTGTCATTAGCATTATCTTGCACATGTAATCGCTGTGGGTTTGCAGAGCAAATGAGGCTGCAGAAAGCATCTAGTTCTCTGGCCCTGCCCCATATCCATTCCTTGCCAATCTGCAGACCTTTGACTGCATGGTGCAACCTGGAGCAGCTTCCATGAGATTAGGGGAGGGGTTGATCACTAACAATCACCCATCTCCTGTGCTCATGGAAGAGGAGAAAATTTAGCCCCAAGTCATCAAATATGTTTCTCAAAATTTCTTCCTTCAACCACCAGTTGAATTAGTTATTGTTTTTATCCAGTTATATTTTTAAAAGATGTATTTAGATTTATATTTTGTCCTATCACTAGCTCCCATGGTATATTAAAGTGTACAAGTAGCAATAGAGCTTACAACATGCCAAAAAAGCCATTTATAAAGGATGTACCTATAGAGACTTCTTCATCCCAAAACAATCTATTTTCCTCTCAGCTACCCCCCACACCCAGTTATCCCTATTATGCCCAGGAAAAGCACAGAAAAGTCTTGCAGTGTACCCTAAAAAGACACTATTACACAATTCGACTCATGTAGCTTTCCTGTGCAGTGTCATTCTCTTACTTTTGACTGTCTGATTCTTTTTAAACTAAAACAGCAAAACCACATAAATTCTAGTAAAAATTTTGAGAGACACTGTGTGGGGCCCAGGGCTTTTTGACACATAGTTATGTTCAATCTCTCCATTCACAAAAAACAATAAGATTCCTGTCTTGTTTAAGCTATCCAAACTGACATGAGGAAGAGAAAGCCACTTTTAGCCAACTACACACAGCTTTTTGTAGAAGCCCAAGACGTATAAAGAATTTGCTATAATACTTCTCTACATAACTCTCTCAATAATCCCGATTCACCAAATTAAAAATAAATCATATTACAACATTCATGGAATCTTTTATTTGTCCCCTCCATTTTTTAATATTACTCTTGCTTTGAGATGGAGTTGCAATTTGATCATAATCGTCCATTCCAGCCTTAAAATCTAGGATGTCTTCCTAACCAGAGTCCTTGCCAAAAGCTACCAAAGTCAATGCTCTCATAACACGGGCTTTTACTTTTTCAGATCAGGGATACTTAACTAGATGGATGTTCTCCTCCGCCTAACTGCAAAATAACAGATTTGTGAAAATAGGGTTTATCCTTCATCTATTGTCATTTCAGATTGTAAAATCAATTTTCGACATGGCTAAAACGTAACAGAGGAACAGGAGATGTATTAGGGCCAGGGTTGTTTAATATATTCATTAATGATCGGAACACTGAGGTGGCATCGTTTGCAGGTAGAAAAAAGTTATTTAGTTTAATCGAGATTACAGAAGACTGAGGTATTAAAGATAGACTTAACAAAATTTGGTACAAGGGGAGCACCATGCGAGATGAAATTCAGTGTTTGTTCACAAATCCAGGGTAATGTCTTTTTTAAATATTTTTTAAAGAATTTTTTTAAAAGAACAAGATGTAATGATGGGCAAGTCAATGACCAATAAAAAATGTTGCTAAAAACTGAATAGTAATACTGCTATTATCAGACAGGCTAACAATCAATCCCTCTGTCCTTCCTGAACTCAAAGTGAAGTGTGAAAGGTGCCCAGCCAACAGCCCTGGAGACTAAAATAAGGTTTTAACATCTTACCACAGGCTCCAGAGGCACCCACTTCTGCACATCCCTCTGCCCATGAAACCTCCCCACTTATCTGTAGGGGACCTTTACGAGTTAGTGGAGCTTCATACCCAACCCATCTTTATCACTTCTGCTGAGACTACGGACAATTTGGGCTCAAGATATGCTGGTTCCCATCCATTGGCAAATGAAAACCACCAAACTCCCTGATGGCCAAACCGCCAGAAGGTAACAAACCTTCAGGTTGAATTTGCACCTAGAGGCGTAAGGCTAATTCATCCATTTTTCCACTTACATGCAAAACCAAATATTGTGTCAGATTTATTTTTGCGCAAAATTAAAAGCGATTTCACGTATCTGCTTACCTACTGTGATCTGGCTGACACAACTGTAGCAACTACTCCCAGCTGAAAGAGTGTGACTGCCTCTCTTAGTCCACGAAAATGTAAGATTAAAAATTCAGAAAGGTTAATGATATAATCAACAATTTAAGTAGTCAAAAGTCATCATGACAGAGAGACATTACTGTTCCTTCCTCAAATGGGGAACAGGTGTAGGATGTTACTACCTCTTGAAAAGGAAATGTCTCTGCTTATGACGATGGTGATTTGTATTGCCCCGCCCCACTACCACCACACCTCCCTACCGTTAAAGAGCTTACAATCTAAATATAAGATGAGAAACAAGACAACTGTCTTTTGCTGGGAATAACACAGTGAAGGCAGGGAATTGTTCAGCCTGGGAACAACCAGTCAGAAAGGAGATATGCAGTTCTCCACCCAAGACAGATAACTAGGGAGTGGAAGCCTGACACTGGGTGCCCTCGCTGAACCACTAAGGGAAAATGCAGGTGCAGTTGCCCTGAACTGTGACAGTGCCCACTTACACCAGAGCTGAATTAGACAGCAGGATTTTGGGGCTAGTTGCAGCACAAATTGAAATGGGTAGACTGAACCTGCTTTTTCTTAAACCCTCCTGGTAGCTGTTTTCCCTACTACAGGCTACAGTGCCTCCTTCCTACCACAATATTCAAGATCCACTCAATTTGCACACCTACAATGTCAAGTCAGTGCACGTTCTGCTGCTTACACCCACTTCTCAGTTATAATTTAAACAACCATTTGTATGAATACTGACTTAGGCCCAGAGATTTCTGTGGGAGTTGCACCCACTTACTACAGACTGAATTTGGCTGAATTTATCCTGTGGGTCTGAATGTTTCATGAGAGAAGAAAACATTCTACATTCAGGAAAGGTCAATAACATCTGGACACACATGTACATATTATACTGTTTTCATATGGATAGTCTTCAGATGCAGTGACCAGAGAGATGCACAGAAGGCCATAGAAAAATTTGTAAACCGTGCTATCATCTTAGTTTGGCTTCATACTTTTCCTCGGGCTTGCTTTCTCCAGTACCATTTGCAGCTTCCTCTTATGTTCTCCTTTTTGCCCTTAAAGAATCTACAACCACAGTCATGACTCACAGAACTGGCAGTTTCCTAGCAAAATCATAAACATTAGGAATGGAATGAGTTATTAGGTCAGCTTGCCAGTTCCCCTGCCAGTACAGGGCTGTTCCCCATAGTACAGAACACGGACTTCACGGGGAATTTCATCCAAAAGGGAGTGTGCAATTGAAACACTGAGCAATTCATGCACAGACCGTTTGAACTTGAAAAGTCTTGTGTACCCCATCTGAAGTTTAGAAATGAAGTAAATTGGTCATACATTACAGAGTTAGCTGCTGTGAAGACAGATCATATAAGATATAAAAATAAAAATCACTAGGTAATTTATCTTAATAATGAAGCTAACTGTACACTTAAGCAGCAATATCCACTAGGCCCAACTCTGGCAAGGGCCTAGCAACATAGAGTTGATTATCTGATAAAAATAATAAGGCAATGAGCTTTTTGTGCATTTTCAACTGGATGCAGTCCTACTCCTTTCCTGCATGGTTTTGTACGGTTACCAAGCCCTCTTAATCAGCAGCTTGTTTCACCTTATCTATATGTGGCTTCATTTCAGCAGTTGGTGAAGTGATTCCTGCAACTACAGAGTTTGTAAGGTGCTATAGGCTCCACGGAGATGTAAGATAATATTTAAAACTATTAAATCACAAAGCCCTAATAGCAATCAAAATTGTGTTCCAAGGAGTTATGGGAAACCTTTATGAAAACAGCTCATATCGACATGCAGTTTATAAAACCTACTGGTAAAGGTTAATTTTAAAATGTTTTAAGTGTTCAGAAATATATCAGAGTTGATCTTTCAAACTAAGCACAAGGCTATGGATCATTGCAGATGGCAGGGAACTGTATAACCTTGTGGGAGTAATGGAGGGACACATCTTCCAGTATAATATAAAAGCATACACTGCTTTTTCTGCTTCACTCTGCCAACTGACACTAACCCACAGCTCCATTTTAAGATGGTGCTAGAAATAATGCATAATTACAGTAAAATTTATGCCACTGACTTTTTAAAATGTGTATCCAGATTTTAACAATTACTATAAAGAAGGAAACAAAAGTCTAGCTCCTAATGCAGCTTCTTAACACCAAGGCAGTGAACAGAGTTGCTGATAAATGACTACGGAGATTGCTTTCTAGCCTAACAAAACTTGTGACTGGAAGCACAGCAAGTTTCATTGTGCTTATGAATTTTCAGGCTATCTCCACACTGCAAATTCATTCATAAATGTGCTTTCAGGTGTTAAAAATAGTCTTGCTTTGCTTTAAAGCACACAAATGCATCCTATATTACAAATAAACAAACTAAATAAAATGGCTAATATCATGAGGAATATTTCCCCCATTGAAGATGAACTATAATGGAGCTGAAAAATCCTGCAAAGCTTTTCAGGTGCAGCGCTCCCATGAATAATCCCTGAAATTTATTTCCCCTCTGTTAAATGGATGCAAGAAATCCTTGCATCCACATCCCTCTGAAACCCTCAAGCCTTCTTACTGGACAGCCACTTTTTAAACCACTATCTTTGCACCTCACATAGTGAAGATCTGAAAATAGTTCCACAGATTTCTCTCTGCATTCTTCTGAGAAGTGCCTTGGTTTGCATCTTAGACTTGTGTGGCTCTACTTTGCATAGTGAGAAGCTCCCACATTTGCTCCATCCCATAGTTTTGTGTGACAAGTGTTCTCAAATGTGCTGAACAATAGCGTCACGTCCTAAAATCCCCTAAGTGCAGAGTCCTTTACTCCACCCCATATCCCTGAGACACAGTGATCCCCTACATCAGCCCCTTATGACTCCCACATGGATCTCCTGCCACATTACTCAGTGATCTGCCACCCTGACTGCATCCCCCACCCCAAAATAATAGTGTTCTCCAATCACATTAATCAGAGACTATCCTACCCCAATAATAAGAAAATATCTTTACCATGTGTAGTCAGGGAAGACATCCTGCCTCGGTTCTGAGCTGGGCTGCTGGCAGGACTACAGAAAGCAGCCAGGTCTGTCCGGGGTGTTTGCAGTTCACCCTTATTCGCTGGCTTCTGGGTAGCCCCCATCTTGCAGCGCCTTCTCTCCCCAGTGCTGCTACCTGGCTGGAGTCTTCTAGGTGGGCTCCAGCTACTGCCTGCAGCCTGCAAAGTACACACCGGCCACATGCCACACACACAATCTCACCATTTAAAGATTTTTGCCTAGGAGGCCTTGTCCCAGCAACAAGATACACCTTGCTCCTCTGGCAGATGAGGTAGTGTGTGAGCTGCTCTCCTTTCATGTGGTACAGATGACTGATGCTGCTGCTGCTGCTCCAAGAAAGGTTACTCTGTTGCAGATCTCCACAGGGAACTGAATTCTTGCAAGGAAAGAAAATCAACTAGCTAAAGTAAATTTGCAAAGGGACCGACAATCAAAGGCGCATGCTATTCTTCCTAACAACCCTCGCAGTGCAAAATCCTCTCGCCATGGTCCTTATAATGAGTGACACCCAAAACAAGGTCATTCTGTGTGATCCAGGTGCAGCTGTCTAGCTTGGCAAGACAGGGCAGATGTAGGATGTGCGAGCTGCATCCTTGCAGAAGTTGCTTAGGAAAGGAGCATGTGTGTTGACAGATATTCACGAAGTAGAAGCTTCTCTAACAAATCAAATTTACATACCGGAAATTTTGCTAAGAGTCTCATTTCCACATAGCCTACTTGGTTCCCCCTTCAGATATTTGGGATTTAATTCACTCCTGGTGTAACTCCCTTGACTTCAATGGCATCACAACAGTTCTGAATTTGATCCATTTTACTAGCTATCAAAGGCTCTACAATTTGTTCATTACAGATTTTGCAAGTAGTAAACCTGTTGCTTACCTTACAGTGTTATGGCTTAGGGACTTTACGGTGGATATCCAGCTGGCCAACTGGTCCTTGGGAGAGTGGGCAGGGGGAAGGTAATAGAGCCAGGGGATTTTTTTCAGCTTTTATACTGTGCAAATTCTGCCCTCTTTTCCACCCTTTCAAGGCACTTTTGTTTTACCATAAGATAAAGGCAAGGTCAGCTTTACAACCCCCTCTGGTTGAACTCGCAGAGTTTACTTCGCAATATAACTAAAGTGCCTTATCTTCACTGTGTTTTTCCCTTGAGATAGCTATAAAGGCATTATTTTATGCTAATTGATAGCCACTGTTCTCTTGCTCTTCACCATTAATAATCTAAAGGGCACTGCATCAGAATCCAGGAATGAGGAATTTTTTTCCAGATATCTGTTTGATAAGGTGTACAGGGTGGAGGCACAGCACCTTGAAATGAGCCAATATGAAGGAGCAGCAAGACGTAGGGAGTAGAAAGAGACCAGAAACCCCAAACTCCAGACTTCTTCATGGAGTTAAACATTGTAATGTTTGTTTTGAATTACATGTACTTTTTTGCTACAAGAGAACACAATGTAATCTGAATTCTAATGTATAAACTGTGTTGTTGTTCTGAAAATATCCTTATTTGATTAAGTAGTGTCCAGATGTGAGTGAATGATCTTGCAAAGAATGAAAGAAAGAAATATTAGTGGGACATAAAATAACTTGTTCTCTTTGTTTCTCTCCCAGAAATAAGTGAAATAACTTCTGAAATTGTCCTTTGCTCTTATCCTGCTCAAATACGTATTTAAACTTTTTTTTTTTTTTTGCTGTGCTGTGTGATTCTTTCACAATGGGAATAATGTTTCAGGCTTGTTATATAAAAGCTGGAAATTATTCTGAAAACTTTAAAATTAGAAGCAAAACAACTGTATAAAAGGCCTGATAAATCACCAACGCTACTATCAAAACGTATACACTCGTATTGAGAAAAAAGGGTGTATATATATTAAGTCCCTCGTAGACATGGTTTATTTTATCAGATTCTTCTTTTCTGGAGACAATATAAAAGTTAACCACGTATCCACAGGAGAAGAACAATGTTCCAATGTCAAAACAGAACGTTTTGCTATGTATGCTCTGACCTTTACAAGAAATCAACAGGATCAGAACAGGGATGTATTAACCCTTTCATTGCTGTCGTTCAAGGCTAAGACTGCAATTGTGCAAATACTTATGCATGCAACTGTAAGAATATGAACACTTCCACTGTGGGACAACTCACATGTATAAAGTGACTCATGTGTGTAAGTGGCTGCATGCCAAGCATTTGCAGGATAAGGACTTACAAGGGTTTCTCCCCAGCTTGCTCTACCTAAGGAGAGAAAGTTAAACAGAAAGTTTAAAGTTAAACAGATATGTACCAACCTCTGAAGTCTATCACGGGTATGATCACCAAATACTATATCACTATCCAGTGGATAAATTATGTGAATCAAAAAAGTAACAAAAATGTAAATATTATTTAAATCAATTGTTTATCTCACCTCTCCCCCCCTTGAACTTTTAATGTTGCTGCTCATTTACTATTACACTAGGATAATTCCCACCTGACCTACAGGTTCATACCCCAAACAGAAAAGAAAGAGAACAAAGGAAGAAAGATTGCCTTTGTGATAATGTACATTAGACCCAATTAACTCAGCGATTAACTCAAAACAAATCAATCGCAATTTAAAAAAATTGTGATTAATTGCAGTTTTGATCACGCTGTTAATACTAAATGTTAACTTTTCTTGAATATTCCATTCTTTCACAACATTCAATAAATGCTCTACACATGTTTCAGCATAATGTATCTCTTCAGTATGCGTTCCTGTTAAAGCAAACGACTGCAGTGTCCATGCGGCTTCAGTCGGGTGTGCTGTAACTCCAAGATAGCTGTGATTGCTCAAGGATGACAAGTGATTACCAGTTAAAGCAACAGCTAGTGCATTTTTCAGAAGTTCCAACTTTGTAGTCTTCTCATTGTGATATAGGTCATGTATTTGTGATGCAGTGGTTCCTTGGAAGGGCAAGATGTCTGACTGATTAGAAGATGCAGTTTGAATAATATCTCTTAGCTCTGTTGTTTACAATGTTGAGTGGTCTGCAGTCCATAGCTATCCACTTTGCAATAGCATTGGTTAAGCTGTTGTACTTTGTTTGATCCATGGGCTTGTAGCAATCCTGAAACTCTGTAAGCATGCTCTGTCACGGCTGGTGGGATTCATGTGCTGTCGGTGGATTATCAGGAGCTCGAGAATGCATGTTTAGCATTTAGCTGGTACTGCAGACTTGAAGTACTTTGATGGGTATTGCAACTTAGCTTTGCCATAGCTACATATAGCCATCTTTTCATTCAATGTGATCAAAACTGTGATTAATCGCGACTAATTTTTTTAATCGCTTGACGGTCCTACTTGTCAAACTCAGTCTTGAAACAAGTTAGTTTTTTTGCCCCCACTACTTCCCTTGGAAGGCTGTTCCAGAACTTCACTTCTCTGATGGTTAGAAACTTTAATCTAACTTCAAGCCTAAACTTGTTGATGGCCAGTTTATATCCATTTGTTTTTGCACTGCAACTGGCCCTTAACTTAAATAGCACCTCTCTCTTCATCATGCTTATCCCTCTGATGTATTTATAGAGAGCAATCATACCTCCCCCAGCCTTCGCTTTGTTAGACTAAACAAGCCAAGATCCTTAAGTCTCCTCTTCTAAAACAGTTTCTCCATTTCTCTGAACATCCTAGCAACCCTTCTCTGAACCTGTTCCAGTTTGAAATCATCTTTGTTAACCAGAATTGTACCCAGTATTCCAGATGAGGTCTTACTAGTGCCTTGTACAATGGTAACAACACTTGCCTCTCTCTATTGGACATAGCTCGCCTGATGTATCCTAGGATTCAATTAGCCTTTTTCACAGCTGCATCACACTGGCAGCTCATAGTCATCAACCAATACACCCAGGTCTTACTGCTCCTTTGTCACTTCCACTGACCTTTCACTTTGCAGCTAGGGCTGTCAATTAAGGATTAATTCACAGCACGATTAATGTGTTAATTTTTGTAACACGTTAATCACACTCCAGAGGCAGCAGGGGGCTGGAGCCCCTGCACCAGAGCTTGGCAGCTGATATGGGGTGCTGGAGCCCTCAGCCCCATAGTCCCAGGTGGGCTGAAACCTGGAGTCCTGTGCCCCGAGAGGGGCTGAAGCCCAGAGCCCTGAGGGGCACTCAAAACCAGAGCCCTACACCCCAAGCGAGGCCGAAGCCTGGAGACCCGAGGGGGGCTGAAGGCCTGAGCCCCAGAGCTCCGGAGGTAGTGGGAGAGCTGAAGGCAAGAGCCCCACGTCCTGATGGAGGCTGAAGGCTGCAGCCTCATGAGGCTGAAGGTAGGGGATCACAATTTTTTCTAGTGGGAGGAGGGGTCATGATTTTTTTTAAGTCCAAATGGAGCTGCCAGCAAAAAAGTTTGAGAAAAACTGCTAAAGTTTTACATGTTTTTGTTTTTAAGTGCAGTTATGTAAAATTAGATATAAGTTGCACTTTCATGATAAAGAGATTGCATTAAAGTACTTATAGGAGAAGAATTGAAATACTCTCTTTTGTTTATCTTTTTTACAGTGCAAATATTTGTAATCAAAAATAATATGCAGTGAGCACTGTACACTTGGTATTCTGTGTTGTAATTGTAATCAATATTTTTGAAAATGTAGAAAACATCCAAAATATTTAAATAAATGGTATTCTATTATTGTCTGACAGTGTGATTAAAACTGCGATTAATCATAATTAATTTTTTAATTGCTTGACAGCCTTATTCTTAAGTGAATTGGGAACAAAAAGAATCCTGACAATCATATTGGACCATTACTAGATGGAAATGGTAGAATTATCAGTAATAATGCAGAAAAGGCAGAAGTGTGATATATGCCATCATGTGCCAGCAACGTCCCTCTGCCATGTACATTGGCCAAACTGGACAGTCTCTATGTAAAAGAATAAATGGACACAAATCAGATGTCAAGAATAACAACATTCAAAAACCAGTCGGAGACCACTTCAATCTCTCTGGTCACTCCATTACAGACCTAAAAGTCGCAGTATTACAACAAAAAGACTTCAAAAATTCTTCAAAATTCAAAGTTGCAATTCTTCAACAAAAAAACGTCAAAAACAGACTCCAACGAGAGTTAGCCTCTACTGAATTAATGCAAATTAATTCCATTTCAGCAGTCTCTCATTGGAGTCTGTTTTTGAAGTCTTTTTGTTGTAATATTGCGCCTTTTAGGTCTGTAATCGAGTGACCAGAGAGATAGAAGTGTTCTCCGACTGGTTTTTGAATGTTATAATTCTTGACATCTGATTTGTGCCCATTTATTCTTTTACGTAATGTACATGGCAGAGGGGCATTGCTAGCACATGATGGCATATATCACATTGGTAGATGTGCAGGTGAACAAGCCTCTGACAGTGTGGCTGATGTGATTAGGCCCTATGATGGTGTCCCCTGAATAGATATGTGGACACAGTTGGCAATGGGCTTTGTTGCAAGAATAGGTTCCTGGGTTAGTGGTTCTGTTGTGTGGTGTGTGGTTGCTGGTGAGTATGTGCTTCAGGTTGGGGGGCTGTCTGTAGGCAAGGACCAACCCATAGGGCCTAATCACATCAGCCACATTATCAGAGGCTCGTTCACCTGCACATCTACCAATGTGATATATGCCATCATGTGCCAGCAATGCCCCTCTGCCATGTACATTGGCCAAACAGGACAGTCTCTACGTAAAAGAATAAAATGGACACAAATCAGATGTCAAGAATAACAACATTCAAAAACCAGTCGGAGACCACTTCAATGTCTCTGGTCACTCGATTACAGACCTAAAAGTCGCAATATTACAACAAAAAGACTTCAAAAACAGACTCCAATGAGAGACTGCTGAAATGGAATTAATTTGCAAACTGGATACAGTTAACTTAGGCTTGAATAGAGGCTGGGAGTGGATGGGTCATTACACAAAGTAAAACTATTTCCCCATGTTTATTTCCCCCTCACCACCCCCCACTGTTCCTCAGACGTTCTTGTTAACTGCTGGAAATGGCCCACCTTGATTATCACTACAAAAGGTTTTCTCCTCTTCCCCCCTCCCCCGCTCTCCTGCTGGTATTAACTCATCTTAAGTGATCACTCTCCTTACAGTGTGTATGATAACACCCATTTTTTCATGTTCTGTGTGTATATAAATCTCCTCACTGTATTTTCCACTGAATGCATCCGATGAAGTGAGCTGTAGCTCACAAAAGCTTATGCTCAAATAAATTGGTTAGTCTCCAAGGTGCCACAAGTCCTCCTCTTCTTTTTGCGAATACAGACTAACATTGCTGCTACTCTGAAACCTCTCTTTTCTGAACATCCTGTTTTGGCAAAGACAGCCTCTCAATTAGAGCAAACCCATCAAGTGGATGAAAAGGGGGAGTTTTTGTCTTGTTGTGGCAGACGAACAAAGTACTTTTTATGATATAAAATAGCACAAATAGTCAACTGAGTATTGTGGGCCAGATCCAAAGCTCACTGAAGTCAATGGAAGTCTTTCCACCAATTTCAGTGGCTGTTGGATCAGGACCTGTCTGAATAGCTCTAAAGCTAACTCGTATTGTAATGGATCCTGCCATCACTTTGCATCCACAACAGCCATTCTTTGCTAGAAGACTATATTTTGTTTCAAAAACAAACTGATAGTTGCAAGTTCTAATTCTGTTAAGCCAGAGGTGGGCAGTCGGGGCGGGGATGGGGGGAGTGGGAGGGGGCAGAAGCCAGGCTGTTTGGGGAAGTACAGCGTTCCCTACCTGGCCCTCCATACAGGTTTGCAACCTCGATGTGGCCTCGGGCCAAAAAGGTTGCCCACCCCGTGTTACACTGTGGTGAGTAGCGCTGGACAAATAATTAACATTATCACTATTTTAACAATTTCATGGAGCTTGTATATATTCATGAATGATTCACCCAGCTTTAGAAACCTTGACCCATAAAATTCCAATTCACTGAAAACATCTCAACAGATCTAAGAGATGTATTTAATTGAAACATATTTTATTCAATTCACTTGGTTAATCACTTTGGTCCGATTTCAAACATGGCAATATCTTACAGTTTTAACTACATAAAAACAAACCGTGGGTAAGTGGGGCAAATTAGCAGCACTGCCACAGCTAGGAGGGGATCAGAGGTTGAGTCCAAAGGTTAGGCCCCTTAATATAGCTATAATTCATTTGTAAATATAGCTATAATTAACAGTTGTAGGTGCTGCTACATTAGGTGCTATAATTTAACATTTTGTTTTTCTAGATTAGGGCTTTTTGAAAATATCAGACTCCCTATGACTGTTGTTACAGTTACGGGGTTACCTGTACATTTGACCACCCTCCAGTCCTCTCAAGAGCATCTTTTCAAGTGACAAGCTCTGCAACTTCACTCTTCCCTGGGTGGAATCCTGTGGTTCTCCCACTCTCAGACTAGGTCTGTGGGCTGCAGCCCTCTGTGTTCCAATAATGTTTCCTCAGCACGTCCAACTGGGTTTGATCTGCAAGAGATTTCCCCTTGGAAACTGCAACCAGTAGGTAAATGCAATGACTCAGAACAAAATACTTATTTATCCAGAGGAACCAAGTATTCAAAGACAAGGATTAAAACAACAAAAAGCTTATGCATATTTCTTACCTACACTTATTTCCTTCCAAGCTTAGGCAGGCTCAGTTTATCCCAGGTAACCCTTGCTTCTGGCTACTTGGTTTCAGTCTGCTTCCCTGCAGACATTGCCTCTATGCTCACTGCCTCTCCTGAGATTCAGGGAGTGTCCCTTTTTAAAATCAGGCAGGCCTCCTTGTTCTGCATGTCCACACACTAGCACCTCCCTCGCATTGGCAAAGTTGTCTGGAGAGCACACCAAAGGATGGAGGTGGACTACCAAAGAGCACACTGTTAAGTGTTCTTGAGTGGCAGGATGTTTGGGTAAAGCCATTGTACTCTTTTTCCTGGGATGTGGAAGTAGCTCCTCGACACTTCACAGTAGACCTTTACCCTGACATTCAATTCAAATAAACAGAGGTACACACAATATTCATAAAAATAACACAGATTTCCCATGTTCCTAACAGTTGTTTTAATAGTATTTGTAATAATGCAGTAAACCTGCATGATGGTTTACAGACAAATAAGAGATTATCTCCGTGCGCTAAGGATTTCACAAACAAAATTAAGATAAAAACAGGAACAGAGGTACCAGAGGGGTGAAGTAGTATAGGCTACAGCAGTAAGATTATGGGGGTGTCGATTCATGCATCAAAAAGGTTTACTTTGATTGTTATCTTTCTTCCTCTTGTGTACTTTTCTGCAAACACTTAAACATACATGTCCAGGAACAGGGGAAAAAAAGATTGAGATTGTTTTGGAGGGTTGTTTTTGTTTTTACATTTTAGGGGGAATTATCAAGAAAACCAGGTATTGTATGTTCCACAGTTCAATTTTTGTAAGGTCTTCTAAAGAAATACATTATTTTATTTAATAAGGAGCGGATGGTAGCTAACCTAAATACAAAGAGCTAATTAGTCTTACCTGGAGTATTTTTCAAGCAAGACAATTAGATTAATTTAGTTTACTTCTCCACAGTCAGAATAGATGACTTACAGGTGCACACTGCCATACAAAATGTAATAACGAACTCCACTTGCAGCCTGGTACTGGGCGAGAAAGTGCTGAAATCTACATCAGCTCTCTTTAATTCTACAAACACCTGATAAGTGTGTACATGCATGTGTATATATATTTATCCAAACACAATGGTAAGAAATAGAATTAATTGACAGAGATTCTGCTCTTACAATGCATGGTTTTCTTTCACAACTGCAGAACACTGAAATTATGTGCTCCTGACTTCTTTTAAAGTCCAGATTGAATAGGAATCCAGTTTTCACCATAGCACTATCTGTACATGTATTTGCTCAGGCTTTTGTAATCTCTCTCTGCCTAACTTCCAAATCCTGATGTTAGTCACAGAAAGTTTGACACTTGAGGTGATGTAAAGCTGACTTGACCATCTGGTCTTTGGTGGTAGAGAGGTTGAATTCAGTCATTTATATTCCATCTTTGGCAATCAGTATGTTCCTCCTCTCCAATTTACGTGGGAAGTGAGCCATAACTCTCAGCTATGTCTCATTAAGAGGGATACCCACACCAAATACTCAGATGTTCCATCACACAATATGAATATGATAATCCTCAGGTTTATAATTATTTGCCTCACACATGGATTAGTCATAAATTGAAGTTACAGAAATGTTTGCTAAATAAATCTCATAGCATTTTACTCTATCTGGACTAACAACTTCTGTGCATCGCTGAGGGTCGTTGCCTCAAATCAGATTTGGGAGATTAAGAGGTACAACTATGAGGTGGCTCTTCCCATAGGAAAAAGTTATATGGGCCACATTCTGCTTCTTAATGTCCAAGCAGCTTTCCCATGAGCAAAAATCCCATGTGCACAAGGAAGAATTTGGCTTCGTCTACAGGACTTCACTAAAAGAGACCAGCAGAACCTTGCGACACTTCAGACATATAATCAGCACAAAAAAGCCAAACTCTCAGAAATGCGGTCATGAAAACTACTATTACTAGCAATATTAGCTTATAAATTATTACCATAAATTATTAAAACTATGGTATGTGAACAAAGTGTCCATTCTGTAATGCAGGTACGTACTATTTTATTACATTATTTCACATAACAAGGGCTTAAGATCTTGGCAACAGCTCTCTCACTCCTGCATGAAAGAGATGTGCCAGCCTCCTCCATAGTATTCTTTCTTCCTCACAGAGGGTGCTCCAAGAGGGAATAAACGGAGAAAGGGGGATGTGTAGCATTCCCATGGAGCTCAACGTGAAAAGTAATACAGTCTAAGGATGTGTGACTTTTCCAAAGGCTCCTTCCATGTTGACAGGGTGGATTCCCTGGCAGTGTAGCTTTATTAGAACTATGCTGCCAATCGACAGGACCAGAGCCTCTGCAAAAAAAAAAAGTCAGCCCTACTGCAAGCTGACCCACAGAGTCTGGTGACCAGCCTGTCCTATTGGAAAAGGGAGAGAAAACACCCCAGCAGAAACATCTGAGAAAAATCTCCACAAGGAGAACCTCCCCATGGGTGATGGGTAAGGCTGGTACTGGTAGCAAGACAGCCTGGGACATGGGTAAATTAATTTCTATTATATTTGTGGTTTTGCTGGATTATTTTATTTGATCTGGAGGAACTGATGGATCTGTCTATTTTAGTATAATTTAACAGATTGTCAAGGGTGCCCAGAGCATTAGATGTGCGCTTACCTGGGGGTTGTAGAAACCTGTGTAGTCACACAGATGTGACCACATCACTGCAACCCTCTAGTACAGACATACTACACTGGTGTGAACTTGACTTGCACGGGGGTAAGCTGTACCAGTGCAAGACTCTGCTGTCATCAATACACCATAGCTACACTAGGGGTTTGTAGCAATATAACTACATTGGTGGCTAAAAACCCCAGTGTAGAAAAGGCCCAAGAGAAAGAACAATACATATCTTCTCCACAGAAATATTCAGTCCACACCCTAATGGTATTCTTTCCCCACTTCTCCAGCTCCCTTATACCCAGGTGGGGGTAACAAAGCACCCACCTCAGTGAGGCAACAAAACCCACTTAACACTTTCCTAGAATCATCAATGCCTGCTAACAGGGTGCAGTGTTTCAGACAAATGCTGCCAACCCGTTAAGGTCCCCTTAATCTCTGCCTCACAGTATCATATGATGAATCTACCTCCTGACTTCAACTCCAGCCCAGATTAATCCCCCATGACTGATGTCTATAGTTTGATATGTAAATTCCAGGAGTTCTGGAGAAGCCTAGACAGAGTCACAGCTTTTAATTCTGTTTAGATCTTAGATTTTGGTTCAGGGGAATCTCCAGCTGCAATTACTTTGTTTTTTCAGCTATTTAAACAGTAAAATAAATTGTATTAACTTTGTATAATTCTCTTTAATTTGTGTCCTTGTACAGGATAACATATTTGCTCTACAATGCATTTAAATCAGGCCAAAGTCTGAACACAAAACTGTACTGGAAAAAAGCTGATTCTGTACAAACCAAAACGTATGGTTTTGAAATGCCCTACTTCCTAGTATCAGTTTATAAATTTCTCTGAAGTTATTCATGTTCTTTTTTAAAAGACAAGTGCTTGAGAGGCAGTGTGACCTAGTGGATAGAGCAGTGAACTGGGATTTAGAAGACCCTGCTTCTGGCTTGGCTGTTGGTCTGCTGGGTGACCTTGAGCAAGTCAATTCCCCTATCTGTGCCTCAGTTTCCCCATATGTTAACTGAGAATGATGATGCTCATCTCCTTTGTAATGCACTTTGAGATCAACTGATGAAGAGCTCTATAGAAGTGCTAGGTATTATGTATTATTGTAACTGGTAACACGCTATCAAAATTTAGCATAAATGAGAAGCATAAAAATAGTCTACTGAAAAAATACTGACTAAACGTAACAGTAAACTGCACAGAATATAGGCAGTTTAGTTGCTATATAGTAGCTATTTAGTTGCTATAGTGTCTTGCAGAATTAAAATCCAAAAGAATAACAGCTGAAGTCGCTTGCACAAAGCGCTTGGATTCTATAGCAAACTCGCATGTGCTGAACTTTATGCATCTAAGTAGATTCAAGTGACTACTGTCCTGATTTAAGTTAAGCACATGCATTAATGTTTGCAACATTGGGGCCATAAATAGCCTTGCCCTTTCCCCCACATCCTGCTATAAGAGACTCAGAATAGGTCCCCTAATTTCCCCTAATACAGTCCCTCCCTACTCGTGTCCAATAACCACCCAATTCCAACACAAAAGAAACTGACTTCTCTGGGTATGCTGCCTTATGCAAATCATAAAAGCAAAGGCAATTTTCTTCTGAAAATTTTTGTTTTTCCCCAATTACTGGGAAAAATTAGAATGGGATTAGTCCAGATATTGAAAAATAAGGCATGGAGTTGTTTATTCTTTCACCACTGATTCTTAAATCAACAAACTGGAGTGATTCAAAGGGACCCACAGAAATTTCTTTCTTTACCTTGGCAATGGAGCACCAATGATCAGATTCTATAGTGTCAGATAGTAATTCAGCTCTCTCAATTTATTGAAGATAAATTACTATACAAAAGGAGAACTGCATTCAGAAAGTAGGGAGTGGCATTTCTTCTCATAGGGACTCTGGACAAAGAGCTGAGCTGGTCTGCATTTTGATAGGCTTCATTTACAAAAACAACAAGGACACCACTTTAGTTCCCACCTGTGATTTTGCATTGCAAGTCTTTCTGACAGAGTGTTGGTTATTTTTTCTGACGCAGTTTACAGCACCTAGTCCTAGTGTATAACAGCATGTATGTTTATGATGCCACATGTATTATATTTTCAAACAATACAACAGTTTGTATCAATATTTAATATTCAGCTTTTAACTAAACTTTTAAAAAAAATAACTTATCAGGTTTCTCTTGCTTTTGTTTTTCCTTCTTTCCCTTCCTTAGTTCCACTTTTTCTTCTCTTGTGCATCTCAAGTAGCTTTTTGTTTGTTGTTAGTGTTTTCTCCTGTTCCCTTCCTTTCCTTTGAGTTGTGTTCTCTCCCTCATGTTGTCAGTCTCAGTATTGCAAACCCCCAAAATTTAAAGACTGGCCTAAAAACTCACGTTTTTTAAATTCTATATATGTATCTTTTGGGGGATGTTTTTAAATTGCCTTCTGACTCTTGAATCTCTGAGGGAAACAGTCCACCCCTATTTTGTGCTCGATTATTTCAGTTTCAAACATCAACCTTAAATGCACAGGCAAAAACCTGTCTCCTCCCTGATTGCTTGGACATGGACTCCTCTTACCCTTTCCTAAGCCCTGGGATGTGGAGAGCTGTCTCACTCTCCCCCCTTCCTTTATGCTCCACCCTATCCCATCTAGTATCCCATTCCCACCCCCACCCCCTACATTCCTCCCCCCATATTTTCCTCCCTTTCCTTTTACAATATCCTACCCCTCACATCTTCCTCCTTCATTCCCACAGTCTGCTGCAACTCTTCAGTCTCCCAGGTAATCACCACATTTCTTTACAACCTCCTCAGCCTCCTTCTTACTCCACATTCCTCTTTTGGCTCCTCCAAACCCACACATTCCCCTAAATCCTTCAAGTCTCCCTCCTTGCACTCCAAATTCAACTGCACCACCTCAGTGTCATCCTGCTCCCCACATTTCCTTGCATTCCCCTCAGTCTCCTGCAAAGCAGACCTTGCTTCCCCTCTGCTCCCCACATTCTTCTGTCTCCTCATAGCTTCCTGTCCAGCTGCTAACCACAGAGTGGCAGCCATCTTCTGAGGGCAGCCTGGTTTCTGTCCCATTCTAAACAATGGGAGCTGGCAGCCATCTTTCTTAAAGACAGCTTCTCTTACACCATGCCAAGACTTAGGAAAATGGTGGTCTGAGAAAGGCTTTTCCCTATTATGCTGCAGCAAGGAAGGGACACAGGAAACTGCTGTTCTTCGTGCCTTGGCGTCTGCTCCATCCATCAGTGGAGTCTGAGAGCAGCTTGTGGAGCTTTCTGAGCCCCAGAAGGAGACAGAGGATGCAAGGCAGTGTTGGGAGCAGGAGGACACTGTGGAGGTGCAGGGAGGAAGGCTTACAGGGGGATGTGAGGGTTTGGCAGATGCTGAAAGGAGAGTGGAGAGAGGAGTGAGGCTGCAAGGGAATGTGATCAATATAAGGGAGACCAAAGAGGGGCAGTAGATTGTGATGGGGAAGGGGGGAAATGTGAGGGGCAGGACACTAAAGAGAAAGGGAGGAAAATGCAGGGTAAGGATGCTGGGGTGGGGTGGGGGTAGGAGACTGGCTGGGGCACAGAGGAAGCATGTGAGTGGGAGAAGAGTCTGGGTGGTGTGGAGTGGGGGAGGGTAATGAAGGGAAGGCAATAGCTGGGATCAAAGTCCGTGCGAAGCATAAGCAGACTAAACAATTGCTTAGAGCCTTGAGCAGCTCCAGGGGCCCCCCTATTAAATTATTAGTATGTTTTGGGCTAGCACTGGCCAAGGATAGTGATAAGGGGAAGGAATGGAGAAGAATAGGATGGCAACTACCCATGTCCCAGGGATTTGGAAGGGGTAAGAGGAGTCCTCCTCCATGCAGGCAGAGGGGAGACTCGCCTTTTTGAATGTGCACCTAAAGGTTGACGTTTGAATGTTCAGAACAGCAGCCCACCAGAACTGCTTCTTCTCACTGTGGTGCACACGCACCTTGCTGTCAGGAGGGAGGGCGGGTCAGTCTGGGGAGCAGCAGGTAACTGGAGTGAGGTGGGGGAGACAGGCTATGGGAGACAAGGGAATGGGTGTATGAGGAGGATTGGAAGAGAGATTGTGACGCAGAGAGGAGACTTAAGAAGAGAATGAGATGTACGAAACTCAGGAGAAAGGGGAAGAGGTGTGAGACAGGAGAGTGTCCAGGCATAGAAGGGGAATGTACAAGGGAGCAGGAGGGATAGTGATAAAGGAGAGTAGAGCAGGAATGACAGCTCAGACAACAGGCAAGGGTAATCGAAGTCGCTCTCCAACCAGCCAGCAGAGATGCCCACATCTCCACATGTGCCTTTAAGATTGAACTTTGAACCTGAAATGAGCACATACTAATTTGGCATGGGTCAGTTCTCTCAAAAGCCTCAAAAAGTAGAAGGCAGATGGAAAAACGATGCCATTTTTTAAAAAGTCATGGTTTTTGAACCCTTCATTTGAACAATGTGTTTGATATGGTGGATTCAGGTTGAAAATAAATGGAAGACTTCTGCACACCTGTCCCACACATAACCCAGAACAGAGACTATAATGCAACAATACCTGTGTAGACCAACCTGTGTTCATATACTGTATCCAATTATCTCACCCTTCATCTGTTGTCTGACCTCCAGATTATAAACTCTTTCACACAGGAACGGTGTCCTCCTTTATGGGCCAGATAGTGAACCCTGTGCAAACACAGGTGAGCAGCTATTCACACATACCTTGACTTCCATTTGACTTGCAAGGGACTACTTGTGTGAACCTCATTAGTGGAAATAAGGAATGCACAATATGGGCCAAAGTTTGCACAACACGCAGCATGATGGGTACTGCTGCAATATAAATAATGGTGAAAAACACACACTAGATGGTGAAACTGTGTGTGTTTGAAATATTGTACCTATATACATTTGAATGGGAGATCATTCTAAGAGCTCCAAGGGATTCTGTGAGGGTGAAATTCACCTCTGTGCAGAGGGCTAGAACAAGAACTATGCACCACTAAAATCCTCAAGATATGACTTAAATGAGAAGGAAGAAGGGACCTTTCTAGCATATTTATATACTTGCTCAATAGACCAGACTTGTGCACCTAAGTGAGGGTCCAGTTTAAAGCCATGGCCAAAATGAACTTGCATAAACTTTCCAACGTTTGCCTTTATAAGGTCAGACACTGTCCAGGGCAGATTCCCCTGTGGTCATATGTAACATGCAGCATGTAGCAATGACTGGATCCAATACTCTAAGTGCAACAGTAACCTTATAGCATGATGAACCTACCACTTTGGTACTGCAGGGGCTGATTAGATCCCCTGCAGAAGATCCATCCCCCTGCACTCAAGGCAGGACTAAGTAATAACCATAGCTGGGGATCTTGCTATGGCTAAGGATGTACAAGAATACAGATCACACACCTCTGCTCTTGCTAACGATGTATCAAAAGACAAATCACTCACCTTTGCATTTACACAGGACTACTGGATCTAGTTTAGATATTATAAACAAGCTTAACTCCAAGAGAGTATAATAGGCCCTGAGTGTTTATGATGTTTTTTGTTTGTTTTAAACAAACTCACTCTGCTCATCTTAGTTTTGAATGCAGTAATAAATACCTTCAAGGGACTGCCAGGGTCACTGCTGCAGTGTGTGCACAATACAAATAATTTATTATGATCCTATTTCACAGAGGTCTATAGAATGCTAGACTCAGCAAATAAATAGGTGCTAATAGACATATCGTACATCAGAATGACGCACTATGGTAATTATCTATGTTCTTCTGGGACCACAGGTGCCAGTACAGGGAGGTCTCTGTTACAGCAGCTAAAGTTTAGAAAAGGTAAAAAGAATGTTTATCTGGAGAGTGAGAGTGTGGGAGGAGACAGAGTTACATAAAATCAAAACCTGAATTGCAATTATTACAATTTGTTTTCAAGTGATTGGCAGCCAGTGTATATGTTTATACATTGGAAATATAGGTAACCTGATCTTGATATTACACTGGTTTTTTTTATATCACATTTGAGTTAAATACAGTGAAGAATCCTATTTTTACCACCGTATGGCTATCCAAACATGTTCTTTTTGGGGTAAGATGTAAATTTGGCCCTAATGGTTTTATAGGCCCTGGAGTTTTACATTGTGCCTCCTGCCTCTGCTCCCTACCCCAGCTCACATTCAAGCCCCCAGCTGTACTCCCAGACCCCTAAAACCTTGGTTGCAAAAGTCATCAACCAACACTTTGTGTTCAGCCTCTTGCCTCTCCATAAACAGCCCACCTCTCTTTTGCTCCTGTAAACCCTCTAATCTCCCTCTTTTCTCTCCTGTATCTAAAAAGCAGTACCTTCCACAAACTAGGCCTTTAAGCCATCCAATCAGCCTTTATTTGTAGGGCATAAATCCATCTCTCTGATTAGCATTTCATCCACAGCGTGTCTGTCACGCTCTGTTCTCTATTCTGTACTTGTAACATGTCTGGAAGCTCAACTGCAAGTCAAGGGGGGAGTGTAGCAAGTATAAGAGACCCATCGTGTGGAACAGGCCTCTCAAATGTTCCTTATTTTAAAGGGATTTAACACGTTTTTGTCCCAAAGTTATCTACATTCCACATAAATTTGCTGTCTCTGCACTTTTAGCATTAAATTATTTACATCAGAAATAATCATGAAATGGAGTTATAGAACATCAGTTTCACTAAATGAAAGAATTTCACAGCTTTTAAAATTTCTGGCATCATTTTGTGACTTTATCATGCCCCACATTTGGGCATCAGCAGTTTGAAAGGTATAGCATGGATCCAAGAGGAAAATTTTGTCCATTGATTTAAACAGAGGGTTCAGCAGCTCAGATACAATTGCAAACTGGGTCACTGACAGTGGTTTTGTTAGCCACTAGAGGTCCCCATAATACTCTTTGATCAGCAAAGTTTTATTTTTGTTTCAAGAATGAACGTTCTCCTTTCCATGAAAATAAAGGAAGTTTGTTAGTCTGCTCTGCAGCCATCCCGTTGAAACAATTTTAAAAGAAAATGCTTTATCATTTCATCAGATTTTAAAAGGAAGAAACAACAAGAGTCTTTAATTTTCATTCATAAAGAAAAGAAAGTAAAGAAACCAGTTCAGAAGCTTTATGTAGAATCCAAATCAGAGGAAAAAAATCCCATCATCATGTGTCATCAACACCCCGCACACAGCCATTAACATTTGCCTTAGTGACAGTTCAGTGAATCACGGGGTGGTAATAGTATAAAGGAAAGAACACTACCAACATTGGTATCCCATTCCTAAGTATAAATTGCAGAAATGATAGATGTAATGAATGAACAATCACTAGAATAGGGAAGAGAAACTTTTTATTTAAGTAGCATCAGGAGAATAATACATCCAGATGTATGTTCAAGATTCATGTTTAACGGCATTGGTTTTGCACACCAATTGCAATAGGTTACGTCCTCTGCTATAATTTGAACCTATAGAATTTTTCTGACTCATGAAAAATTGTTAGCTACTACGGAGACCCACAAAATCACTGGATGGAATATTTTGCCTATAAAAGCTCCATGAATGGAATGTTCACATTAGCATTTAAACCTAGGAATAGTCATGATATTCAGAGATAAATCTGCTTGAGACTCGGTCCTCCTTCCTTTTGTCCTCATAATCTAATCAGCCTTTTCCCCACCTTGCTTTGTATGTCACGCTTTTCTTTTTCCCTGTTCACATGTGGCTTCTGAGGGTGTGTAGAGAAATAAAAAGAGAGAAAAGTTCCCCAAATATTCTCTGAAAATGGTATTTATGATGGATCTACACTATTGTGGCCCAAGCTTTTGATTTACAATGGCTGAAACCATTCTGCAACAATGGATTCAAAATGAACAGTTTCTTCACGAGGCAGTGCACACATTTTGGGAATAGCAGGCATGAGCAATCTCTACCACACATCTGTTATTGTGAGAATATACACAGTGTTATGTGGAAGTCTTTCTGGGATACATGAATTTTCTTTTTACCTGCTTGACTGCAGCTTTTTATCTATTTGACTCTACAGATGGTACCTTATAACATAAATTTCTGCATGTATATACATAGAAAGTCATGTATGAGTTTCCTTATTTTTGGTCATTTTCTGGTGCCTTCAGCCTATTGGTGAAGTGTGCGTACAGAATAGTTTTCAGTAGTCATCTCCAGTATTGGGGCTATATCCTCCCATCATTTGCTGGGAAGTAAATCACAGACTAGCGTGAATTGAGCTGATTTTGATTAAACATGGAAGTGTTGAGCCTTTGGATTACTTCAGTGCTTCAAAATTGGGATCTACTGCATCACATTTGTTACACAAAGGACTCTCAAGACAAAAACAAAGGAGCAGAGAAACTATTGAATAGAACACAAATTCAAGTATTTCAGGCTTGACACTTGGTGAACAGAAAACCATGAGGGAGAAAAGATATTCCCTTCCATAGGTGGAATAGCTGATGCTCAGATGTAGGGGTACTAAGTGTGTGCTTGTGGGTGAATCTGTCTATACAGACATTCGTCCACACATTCATAATGCATATGTCTCAACATAATTTTTAGCACTTGATTGTAAATGGATTTGGGAGAAGTCATGAAGAATTTTAGTTCCATTCAAAATAATTTGACAGCTTGGACAAATAATCTTATTCAAGCATGTTTCAAACAGCAAAGCCATGTAGCTCATGCATTCAGAACGCTGACGTTCAGAAGGATAAGATAAGCAATACTTCATACCCATTTACAAATATATAGAATATATGCAGGTTGTTGGTTTTTTTGTTGTTGTTTTTTGTTTTTAAAACCACCTGTGACTGTTGAACCAAATTTCCTTCCTGCATTTGCGTATGAGGCCCCTACACTAGCCAGCAGTGATGGCAACTGATGCAATAGCTTTGGCAGGATCAACTCCAGCTGTCTCCTTTTCATAATAAATACATATTCACAGGGCTGGGAAAGAGGGTTTAAAATTTATAAAATTTCATTCAGTTGCCATTTTAAGTCTTGTGACATTTCCCTCCGAGCTCAGAAGAATTGAATGCACTTATACCAGGCTTGAATTTGGCCTTTTGTAGTGGAAAGCTGTGATCTGATTGACTCAATAATTGCAAACCAGCATCTACTATGTTAATATTCACATTTTTCTTACTCTTTCCTGTGCTTCCTCCATTAATTCTGAAGATGAAGAAAAGTGTCATTGAGTTTGATTTAAAAAAAGTAAAATTAAACTCTTCTATCAATACCCATTTTAGCAATGGTTGATGTAAGCTTTTGCCTCCACGTAACAATAAAAGATATTTCATCAATTTCTTACAATTGGTGAATTTTTACTATTTTGTATAGATTTAATATTTGTTACTGGAACCTATGCAGAAGATCAAAAGGGGGTATCGTAACAAGGAAAACAACATTGACAGAATGTACATTTTCTTGTCAAATGTACTTATGGTGGCTCATCACAATACAACCAAGCTGTGTTTGGACAGCAACCACCATAATGGGGCCCCAATCCAAAAATAGGACTTTAGAGGACTATTGTAGCAAAATGGCTCATTATTCAACCTTATAAGTCTATATAACAGGCTATATAATTGCCCCAAGTACACACGCGCACGCGCGATGGGGTCTACAAGCACCTTCCCACCCCCAAAAAAACAAAACAAAAAAAAACCACAGGCAAGCAGAGGTTGAGAACCCATCCTGATTGCAGACAGCAAAACATCTCTGAGAATTATCAATTATGGATACAACTCATCGCATGAGCTCGCACCAGGCTATCTCTAAGGCTTCTGGAGTACAACAGCAGAAGCTGGGGATGAAGCACTGAGTACCAAGGACTTTTGGACTCATTTATATTAGGTTTATAGTCTCTGCCTTTTCGCTGATTTAAGTTGCTGGAGCCCACTTCAAGGACCAACCCAGGCCATTCAAACAGTATCCTTGGCTGCTGACAGTACCTTATGAAAAATATTTCAGTTGCACTGAGGGATACATTTTTAACAAAGTACAAGGAAACTTCGCTGTGTGACTCCTGTTGGTAGTACTGGAAGTTGCACAGATAAAATCTATGTTATTTCTTTTCATGATCTCCAATTTTACCCACTTTGGAGAGGAGAAATTACTCCAGCAAAACTACTGTGACAGAAACAGGTCTGCTATTACCAGGGGCACAGATCACTCTTTCACTGTGCAGGGTAGTAGTTCCATTAGGCAAAGAGGTTGTTTCTATAGACAGTGTAATATTTTATTGAGTGCCCCTTGTTTGAGCTGCCCATTGTTGACTTCAACAAAATATGCCCCAGTCTGTCCCAGCATATAGTTTTCCCTTTGCAACAATAAAAAACTACCCTGGTGATTTCTTTCAGGTGGCCCCGCAATCCTTCTTCCATCCCAGTCAATAGCAAAAGTCTGATTGACTTAAATGAAAGCAGGACTGGGTCCAACAGATAAGTTAAAATGTCTGTGTAATTGCCAAATCTCCTCACCTTCTACACACGATTTTAGTATGAGGAAACGAGTAACTGAAGTTCAAAAAGATTTGTGACTAGTCTTAGTCTGGCTATTCACAGCTTAAAGATCTGATCCTGAGTAATGCCTTTCTCTGCAAATAGCCTCACTGAAATGAGCTGATGGAATTAAAATTTCGGAATCTGGTCCGAAGCAATTAATTGGGCACAGACCTTTGTATCTTAATATTGGCTCAACACAGAGAATTTTCTTCATGTTTTGTGCTATAACATAAAAAACTTTAACACCACATCTATAGAAGTGCAATATTGTATACACCAAAATGCAAAACAAGTTTGTACATTTTAAATCAATCACTGACTAAAAAAACAAAAGAGTTTATTTAAAGTAACTGGTGTTAGTACAGAAAAGAGGTCAAAAATTCAGGGATTTGCTTCAACTTCTTTCACAAAAATTTGGTACAAGCAGGAGATTAGACATATCTTTTGCCAGTGTAAACATTGCAAAAAACTTATAGATTTCCTGTTAGAGGCCTTCAGAATGACAAGAGCTGTTTTGTTAAATTTGACTACTGCTATCCTTTTTGGATTCACTCCATGCCAAGTTACAGGATGTAAGCCTTAGTCAAGTTATGCAACTGGTGTTAAAGATTGAACCTAGGTCAACATTTTATAACTATTACATTTTGTTTAGCACAATGCTCAGGTTGATCTCTGTAAATGCAAAAGTGGAACTTAATGTGCATTGCTTAACCGTTTAATAGCTTATTGCACTGATTTCAGATATAAGGCACATTTTTATCCCCTGCAGTGCCACACTTTCCCAGCTCAGAAGTTTATGCTTGATACTCAAGCTTTACTTTGTGATTCTCTCATTTAATACATTAAATTTTACAAGTCAAAGATGAAATCATCCAATTTCCTCTTCTTTTAAACCATGATGACATATTTCAAAGTATGATAGAATTAGTATGTACTTAGATAGTATTTCATAGCAATTAAAAAACTTTAAAAACATAAATAGTTCATAAAGAAGAAACCCAAGAGTTCTGCCCTTAGTCTACCCAAGAGGATGTACTGAATCTTAACTACAGGATATTTGGAAGTCTACTCTTAAGCAGCTCTCTCACTGAGAAGAGAATTTTTCAGTGTATGAGTCAACAGTCCAAATTCATTACTAGCATGAGATTAATTCCACTGCAGTCACTAGAGTTTTCCCACTTACAAATACACTGGGCCAAACTCACCACTGTGTAGGTAAAGCACTTTAGCAACAGACTTTTTTCAAAACAGACAATTTTGTAGCTAAAAACAAGCTTTTTAGAGACTTGCTGTCTCAGATATGAAGGTTGGTGTATTTAATATTCCAAAGTATTAGCTAGTAGCTTGTTTACACAACATCCACTTTCAACAGACTAACCGGTACTCTACAGTATGTATGCACACTTTAAATACAGTCATAAATAACGGAGAATTAACAAGGTGCTGATAATGACAGATCTATGAGGCTGCCACTGCCAATTAAAAAACATGATTAGTTTATAAACAGCTCTAACTCCAGTTCTGAGAATAAAAAATTCAGACTATCATGTATCCTTATCATTGGCCCATAGGTAAATTCTTTAGGAGGAGAAAAATATTCTCTCAGTTTGTAAGTCACACAGTCATATTTCATTTATGAAATGTAAGACATAAGATTCCTTTTAAGTGCTTGCATTGCCGTTCTTTAAACTTGTAAAATATCCTGACTTCAGATAACACTGACCCAGAGGTGGTAATTAGTGCAAGTGACCATAGTTTTTCATTCATTCAGGGAGAATTTCACCCTTGTGCAAAGGTTAGCACCAGGCTGAGGCACCATACTAGTACTTCTTAAACCCTATTTTGAGGGCTTAAGTGTTATGTAAGAAGCCTCATGCAGCCCTCTGAAGAGGGTGAATGTAGCCCTGTTAGCACTTTGGGAAACGGTTACTTAACTCCAAAAAGGAATGACCAGGTAGAGTTATTATAGCAGATTTAAACAGAAGACGTAGCTCAGGGGGAAGAGACACTTTAAAAACAACAATGGCAATTTAATAAAACTGTCAACAGCACCATCCTCTTTCATTTTTAAAAAAATGTATCTTGTCATAATAATAAAAAACAACAGTGTGACATTCAGCCATGACATTCAGTGTGAGAGTGTTACTGAGACTCAACATGCTAAGGCACTAAAAAGATGAGTGCCAAAGCCAAGATTTTCAAAAGAGACTTGTGCCCAACTTGAGATACCTTAAAGCAGCCAGATTTTCAGAGTTTGGATGCTTAGCACCTTCTGAAATACCAGGCCACTTTAAGGCATCTCACAGTGTGCACCCAAAAAATCACCAGCCATTTGAAAATCTTGGCCTAGAGTCCTAATTCGTAGAATCCGTATCAACTGCCCATCCAAATGAAAGTGTTAATCCTGTTATCTTTATTTTCAAATAAGTTGGCTTTTAGTGATATTATACACGTACAGTATATGTAATGTAACTAGCAACAGCAGGTACTTGACACCTATGTACCAGAGCGTTCTGAATCATCATCTGGATCCTACTTTGGAGAAATATCTAGAAGAAGCTAAAATCCATTTAAGGAAAGCAGCAACAGTCCTCCTCTCCAAAACCAAAACAGCCTTAAATCATCATGGTATCAACAAACTGGTGTACTCTATCTGTACTGCGCTATGGTGAATAGCAAGTAAAGTTACTTTTCATATGTAATAAAAGTGGAATGGTATTTAACTACAAAGTATGGACAGAGTATTTAGTAAATCCTTATAGAAAAAAAAAAACACACTTAGGTCTCATACATGTCTGAGACATAAAAGTGTGATTAGTGTAGTGCTATTTAAATGGAAAGCACCATATTTCTGCTTACTTTCTGGGTTTCTTACTGCCAGTCATAACAAAATAGTGATCATCTTGTTTAGCCTTCAAAATAGGATCTTTTAATACACGAGGCGTCCCCTTGCCATATGCAGTTGTAGTCTTTCCTTTTGAGAGGGGTTTCTTGGCTGTTGAAGCCAGGATTTCATCGCTCTTTTGGGAGGTTTTGATTGAGGAGAGATTTGTTGTGGAAGGCTGTGCTGTCTTTTTTGTCGTTTGTGCTTTGGCTGAAGTTTGGGGAAGTCGTACAACAGATAATGGAGTGCGCTCAGGATGTTTTGATAAACTGGATCCTATCTGTGGGCTTATACTGCTATCTTGCCCCTGTAAACACTTTACTGCAGGTCGTTTATTAGCAGCTGAAGCTACGCTCTTGCTTGGAGATGCCAGTGGAGGCATTAACTGTGATGTTTTACCAGCTGCAAACGAAGATGCAGAACCTGGCTGTTTTAAGACAGGAGTGGTTCTGAGATTCCTCCCTGGGCCAGATCCTGTTTGTGGCACTATTCTGGGAGGCCGGGACCCTATTCCCAATGCTTCATTGTTACATTTGGAAGCAGGTTTTGCTATTTTTGCAAGAGACTGATAAGAATGTGAAGGCTTAGAAACAACAGGCAGATTTGCGTTAGGTGGCCTCGCAGATTTTGATGAGGATTTTGAAGCAACAGAATTAAGTTTGGTGGTAGAGTTAGATACAGTTTTGCATTTAGAAGGAGCATATTTTTGTTTCGAAGCAGTCATCTCTCTTGTCCCAGGTAATTCTGAAAGCTGACTTGTAGAGCAAGAGAGGGTAGGATGTAAAATTGCTGCTGGAGAATTCTGGGATGGTGGAATTTTGATGTTAGGAATATCAGGGGACCAGATGCGTTTGCACAGTGGCCCTGAACAATCAGGAGCAGTATTTAATAATGCAGGTGAAGAACTTTTGTTTACAGGTTGTGCAAGTTTTGAAATAACAGAAGATGGTAAGTTGCGTGCAGAAGAATCCAGTTTCTTTGAAGCACCTGTTAAGGATCTGAAAGGAGACTGGGCACCCTTTGCTGGAGATCCTTGTAACTTGGAACGAGCTGATATGGACTTGGTTGCTGCTTTTGGGGACGACAGGGCAGGTGACTGTGGACGTTTAGATAATGCCTGCTTACCACTGGCCACCTGAGCAGCTTTTAGAACTGAAACAGGAGTGGCTGGTTTTGAATTTTGTTTCTGAAACATATTAATAGCCGATATGGGATTCATGAAAGGAGGCTGCAGAGTTCTAGATGATGAATCAGGGGTGTCTTCATTGGGGCCACCTTTCTGGAATGCCAGGATTTTTTGCTCCAGAGTTGCAAATTGCAGCACTCGACATGGATCATATTTGAGAAGAAAACCTTGAAGAGTGTCCCAGCCTCCACCAACACGTACCATCACATGTTTTCCATGCAGCATCTGAGAATGGCAGAACTCTAAAATCATATCTACTTTAGTACACAATTTATTACCAAATGTAACACAGGAAGTGAAAGACACTAGCAACTTTAATGTATCCTATTTCTAAATAATAGCCTGAATTTCCTGAATAGCAGCCTTTAAATAATAGCCTGAATTTCCCCTTATTTTAAATTCCCCCTCCCCCCCCCTTTTTTTTTTAAGGAAAGGATTTCAGGGTTTTTCTGCTCCCCTCTTGACATTAATAAGGTTTTTTCCAGCAACTGAGACACTGACTGAATATGCAGGGGCAACTAAGTGTCTATGGGCTACTAGGTGTTATGGAAATACAAATACAGTACATTCCCATTTATCCAAATGGCCTGGGGGACACCTGAAACTTTCAGATAACTGGATTAGGATAAAAAAAAAGTTATTAAACTAACACAGGGCTCTGGAGAGGGGACATACTGGATTTGGATAAGTAGGGTTTTCAGAAAAAGGGAATTCAGATAACTGGAATTATAGTGTAATAAAATAATAAGTGTAATGTGACAGATTGGTTTATGTTTGTATCAAATTGTTGTATGCAATGTTGCTATAGCCATGTCAGTGCCAGGTTACCTTTCCCAGACCTGAAGAACAGCTCTGTGTAGCTCAAAAGCTCGTCAGTCTCACCAGCAGAAGTTGGTCATAAGAACGGCCATACTGGGGCAGACCAAAGGTCCATCTAGCCCAGTATCCTGTCTTTCGACAGCGGCCAATGCCAGATGCCCCAGCGGCAATGAACAGAACAGGCAATTACTAAGTGGTCCATCCCCTGCTGCCCAATCCCAGTTTCTGGCAAACACAGGCTAGGGACACCATCCCTGCCCATCTTGGCTAATCTTTTTTGAACCCTGTTATAGTCCTAGCCTTCACAACATCCTCTGGCAAGGAGTTCCACAGTTCCACTGAGTGAAGGAATACTTCCTTTTGTTTGCTTTAAACCTGCTGCCTATTAATTTCATTTGGTGACCCCTAGTTCTTGTGTTATGAGAAGGAGTACATAACACTTCCTTATTTATTGTCTTCCCAACCAGAGATTTTATAGGCCTCAATCATATCCTCCCTTAGTTATCTCTTTTCCAAGCTGCAAAGTCCCAGTCTTATTAATCTTGCCTCATATAGAAGCTAATCCATACCCCTAATCATTTTTGTTGCCCTTTTCTGTACCTTTTCAATTCCAATATACAGTACCCTTTTTGAGATGGGGTGACCACGTCTGCACGCAGTATTCAAAATGTGGGTGTACCATGGCTTTATAGAGGCAATGATAGTTTGTCTTATTATCTATCCCTTTCTTATGATTCCCAACATTCTGTTAGCTTTTTTGACTGCTGCTGCACATTGAGTGGATGTTTTCAGAGAACTATTCACAATGACTCCAAGATCTCTTTCGTGAGTGGTAACAGCTAATTTAGACCAAATCATTTTATATGTAATAGTGGCGTTATGTTTTCCAATGTGCATTACTTTGCATTTATTGATATTGAATTTCATCTGTCATTTTGTTGCCCAGTCACCAGGTTTTATGAGATTCCTTTGTAACTCTTTACAGTTCTGCCTGGGACTTAACTATCTTGAGTAGTTTTGTATTATCTGCAAATTTTGGCACCTCACTGTTTACCCCTTTTTCCAGATCATTTATTAATATGTTGAATAGGACTGGTCGCAGTACAGACCCCTGGGAGACACCACTATTTACCTCTCTACATTCTGAAAACTGACCATTTATTTCTACCCTTTGTTTCTATCTTTTAACCAGTTACTGTTCCATGAAAGGACCTTCCCTCTTATCCCATGACAGCTTACTTTGCTTAAAAGCCTTTGGTGAGGGACCTTATCAAAGGCTTTCTGAAAATCTAAGTACACTAGATCCACTGGATCACCCTTGTCCACATGCTTGTTGACATCTTCAAAGAATTCTAATGGATTGGTGAGGCATGATTTCCCTTTACAAAAAGGTGTGTTGATTCTTCCCCAACATATTCTGTTCATCTATGTGTCTGATAATTCTGTTCTTTACTATAGTTTCAACCAGTTTGCCCGGTACCGAAGTTAGGCTTACCGGCCTGTAATTGCCGGGATCACCTTTGGAGCCTTTTTTAAAAATTGGCGTCATATTTGCTATCCTCCAGTCATCTGGTACAGAAGGTGATTTAAATGATAGGTTACCACAGTTAGTAATTCAGCAATTTCATATTAGAGTTTCTTCAGAACTCTTGGGTGAAGAACATCTGGTCTGGTGATTTATTTCTGTATAGTTAATCAAATTTGTGCCAAAACCACCTCTAATGACTCCGTAATCTGGGACGGTTCCTCAGATTTGTCATCTAAAAAGAATGGCTCAGATTTGGGAATCTCCCTCACATCCTCAGCTGTGAAGACCAATGCAAAGAATTCATTTAGTTTCTCCGTAATGGCCTTATCTTCCTTGAGTGCTCCTTTAGCATCTCGATCGTCCAGTGGCCCCACTGGTTGTTTAGCAGGCTTCCTGCTTCTGATATACTTAGAAAAAATTTTGCTATTACTTTTTGAGTCTTTGGCTAGTTGTTCTTCAAATGCTTTTTTGGCCTTCCTAATTATATTTTTATACTTCACTTGCTAGAATTTATGTTCCTTTCTATTTTCCTCACTAGGATTTAACTTCTACTTGTTAAAGGATGCCTTTTTGCCTCTCACTGCTTCTTTTACTTTGTTGTTTAGCTAATGGGGGCAGTCTCTTACTATGTTTTTTAATTTGGAGTATACATTTAAGTTGAGCCTCTATTATGGTGCCTTTAAAAAGTTTCCATGCAGCTTGCAGGGATTTCACTTTTGGCGCTGTACCTTTTAATGTCTGTGTAACTAACTTCTTCCTTTGTGTGTAGTTCCCCTTTCTGAAATTAAATGCTACAGTGTTGGAGCTGCTGTGGTGTTTTCCCCGCCACAGCAACCCAAAAACATTTCCTTCCAGTACAAGATATTACCTCACCCACCTTTCTATCAAATTGTGACTTTCAAAGAACGTGACCTATCCTTTCGGTATGTAACTGGAACTGCCTAGAGCGGTCAAAGACAGATGCAAGGCAGCTTACTGTAATGCCCAACACCTCCATGGAGAAACCAACTTTAGAATCAACTGTGATTGCTTTCCAACCAAAGGCGTCCAACTTTAGAACAACGGTTTTGCTACAGAGTGTGGCTAGGCAGAAGGAAACTGGCTTTCCCAGTTTTGGCTCCGGGGTGCTGCACCATCCCAGTTAATCACCCAACTGTGGTTCTGAAGCTGATCAGTTGGTCACCTGACAGAGGAGACAGAAGCTTTATTTAAGAGTAGGATCTGCTCAAGGCTTCCTCTCTCTCACTGACCAACCATTGCCAGATGGCAGGAGGGCAGTATGTCCACTTGACATACTGACTGGCTTAGGACTCATGAGATGGGTGAACATACACTCAGGGGAGAGGGCGTATAGGCTTGTTATTTTTCCCAAAGATCTGTAACTCTTGTATGTTTTGAGAGTAAGGATTACCGAGGTTAAGAAATACCTGTGTTCCTTGCTTTACCTGCCACTTGGTCCCTAAGGAGTTAAAGTATAACCAGAGCACCTATGGCAAAGTTAAACGCTGGGGGTGCATGCATAAGCAACTAGGGCAGATTGGGAGGTAACAGCCCTGGTTTCGGAGCCTAGGGCAGATGGACAGCAGAGTTAAACTGCAAGGAAGAGTGTCGGACAGGGAGTCTGCACCCAAGCATCTGCCTTACAGGCCCAGAGCTAGAAAACAGTGAATGGACTCTGCTCAGACCCAGCTGGCTTGGAAGGCTGGATCCATTTAAAACGAACTGGGGGTAGCTACTAGGCAGGTCTGTAACATGTACACAGTAAACTGAAATAATAAAGGAAAATTGTTCCTGCCTACTTCTTTCCATTATAGTAACTGTATGTGTCATTTCAAACTATAGGTACCTCATTTTCAGACAGAAAAGTTGTTTTCACATTGATGATGCCCCTTCAACATTTAGGATAGCATAAGAATTTGTGAGGTTAAGGGGTAGATCAGCTACACTACTCAATAGCCCAGAAGTTTGATAGTCAACATTCAAGGATTAATATTCTATTCATTTATCTTCCTTTATTCAGAGTCAAAACCCGAAGTGCAGACACAATTCAGTAAGGCACTATACTTTAAACTTAAGGGATTCTGTCTGGTTGTCACTATTTACATGGCAATGATGTTTGGGTCATTATTTACAGTATAAAAATCACGATATCCCCTTTTAGAGAATTTCTTTATGAAATGTAAGAATTGTATACAAATTTAATATGAAAGTCATGAAGACACAAATATATAGTGATCAGTTTCTGTGTAGCTAATATTTCATGACTTCAGTGCTTGTTTCCTTGTTAAACTAATATTTTCGAATTAGTTCATACAGATCAGAGTGCCAACAGCCAGGACTGGGGGGGTGGGAGGGGGAAGGAAATGTACTAGACATCTACAGACTAGAGGATTAAACCTGTTAGCCAGACAGGAAGTCATCTTTCTCTTTCTTGGTCTTTCCCACCCTCCCTGACACTACCCAAATATCTGCAGTGTTCTGACACAAATCCCAGATTCACAGCTGCTGGAGAGCAGGTGCTGAAGGTTCAACCAAGATGCTTTTGGCTCAGTCTCTGGCTAGACAGTATTATATTTGAAGCTCCAACCACCCTCTAATAGTCAGAAGAAAAAAGAAGTTTTCTGCCTCTTTCTCCCTACTCCAAAGTCTCCTGGCTGCCGCACACACTACTCTATCAACTGTCTAATATAGCAGGTTGTTGTAATGCCCACCCAGTCTATCCACACACCAGTTTCTAAGCCAGGTTTAAAAACAAAAACAAAAAAACAACACTTTCCTTATGACCAAACTCAAGTTCCTGCCAGTTCTGCTTCTCATAGCTTTATTCATAGAGTGAATGTCTGCCCCCATTGTAGAGCAATTACCCCCGCCTCCAAGCGGAGGTTGAGGCCATTCCACCAAGCTGGTGGCGAGAGGAGTATTTTGATGGGCCACCCTCGGATACCGGTCCCTTTCCGAGGTCCCTAGGGTATAAAACTGTCATTACTACAGACGGGTGTATGGACGTTCTGATGGGACATTACAACAATCTACTGTCCTTGATTTCCAGTGTTCATGTGTCTAAACATTATTCCCTCCCTGTTATGCTCCTAGGTCACCAGAGGTTACCAAAGACCTGCAAGAGATTCCAAGGGGAAAGAAGACTGGAGGGACACTGCCAATGGTCCAGGGATGAATCCAGTGAGACAAAACACATGCAGATTGTACATTCCTGTTGTGCTGGACAGACATATGAACCCAAGTGAAAAACCCCAGACCACAGGCCGTATAGGATGGAGGCAAAGCTAACAAATGAGGTGAGGAAACATTTTGAGGAACCACACTTACTCGTATGAAGAGTATTTTATCTCCCAATCTATAACGTCCTTCAGATAAGTACTCAATCGAAAATCTATGGGAACAGCTACAGGGAGGATCTTCTGCTATGTGCTTAACCTAGATTTTAAAAAGGAAAGTATCTGTTAGAAAATTGAGTTTTTTCAAAAAAAGATTACATGTGTGTGGTGTTTTTTGTTTTGTGGATTAACCACTGATAGGTCATTTAACCATGGCAAAAGATTAAATATGTCCCTGTCAAAAAACTTTCCCTCATTACAAGATGGCCTGAACAGATAAAACTCCTAGATGTAATATAAAAGAAGGTCATAAAAAGGCACACGTGCACGCACGAGAACATATGCGCACGCACAAGATTACTTTAATTTTTTGAATAGCTCAGATCTGGTGCTTCTAATTTCTCATTTTATTAGAACAAACTTTTTCGTATTTAAATTCCCTTTCTTTACTTTACCCCAATTCATTTGTCAACAGTCGTAAGGGTAGCTTCATAAAGATAGACTTTATGTCTCAAGGAATTGTACCAGATGACTGGGCCACTCTTGAATTGTTGAAATGGTTTTTAGTAGGCCCAGTCTGACCTGTCTCATAAGATGAGCAAATTGGTCAAGATTCTGTATTTGGTCCAAAAGCACCAGTATTCTCCAAGATAGTTGGATGAAAGTCTGTTTCCTTAGGGGTGCAACTACAGAAATTTGTTCTCACATTACTCCAAGATATTTTAGCAGGTTTGTTTCTTTAGCAAGTTTTCATATTAAAAAAAAACCCTTTCTTTTGAAACATATGTTTTAAAAAGCCTATTCTTTTAATATTAAATAGTTTGGCCAAATACCACTAAATAATACCAGTTAAGACTTATACATCCAGTAGTTTTTTTCCCCATCCAGTGTTTCCCTGTCTTCCATCAGTACAGGAAAGCAGGAGGGAGAGATTTCAGTACAAGCTTTCCCTTTGCTGAAGTGTTTGTCATGCACCCGTTTAATACTACTACTTATAGATAAAAAGGATTCACTGTGTACATTTAGAACATGTCCATTGGCAGAGGCCTATCCTTGCCCTTTCAATGCAAGAAGGTACATATATGCTACATAGAAATTCCTTGCATTTAATGATCTAAATAGCACATATGCAAAATTAGGAGCTGGAGTAATTCAAAGCCTACACCGCACAAAATATGTGCAATTACTTACTGCTTCATGCAGTTCCCCATGGTGGCAACATGACTTTGGGGTGCTGAGAGATGTTACTGGCCCAGAGGTCATTAACAATGTCTCTTCTAACTCAATTTCATTCTCCAGTTTTACTAACACAGGAGGTTCAACTCCATACCTGAACACAAATACAAAGATGATAATGGGGTAAGAGGAGACCTTATGAAACTAAACAAATACAAAGGAGCCAATGAAGAAAATACATGCAAAGTGCTGAATAACTGAACAGAGAAAAAAAAAACAGCTCATATAAGAAAAGTCTGGTCAGTCAGAGGATTAATTATCTAATAAGTCAAATAATAGCATTAAGGTTAGAATTTCTCTCAGACATGCTTTAAATTGCTTAGAATCATTTTGCTGTTGTCTGGGTTCCGTTTAAGTAGCAGGTACACATCCCCAGTGAATGTACCACAGTGGGGGAAAGATGGTCTCAGAGAGGCTACAGCAGAAGATAGTAAAGTTTTCACCAGATCGGAACAATTTAAGTTATGAGGCAATGTTAAGAAAGTTGTTCTTATTCCCAGTGGAAAACAGGAGACTGAGAAGACTTAGAGGTTTTCAAAGGTATGACATGACTGCAACAGTTGAGGCATTTTTCAAATTTAAAGTTTTAAGAACAAGAGTTAAATTCTGTTTTTGAGGCCACTTAGGTCTCCATTCATGATCTCCCCTCCTTACAAATGTAGATATCTTATTGCTATCTATGTGCTTGATTGTGACATTCAGACATAGCCTGTATTAAGCAGCAGTGTGGAACTGAACCTCACTAGAAAGCATTCAGGCAGGTATTAGCAATGATGGGAAATTTTTCAAGAGTATCCTTAGCATAGGTAGGCCATAACAGCAGAGCTGTTAATTACTCTCTGAACCAAAACAGAATCTATTTTCATTGTATTAAAAGACTTCAATTTGCAAAATACGGTATGTAACCCAACACTAAAACTTTATATGCTTAACAGAAAGCAATTTTTAACTTCTAGTTAGAAAACTACACGGAGTTCATACCTCGATACGATGCGACCAATTTCCAGTAGACAGAGATACACCTGTCTTGGATCCTTGTGCAAAACTACAGAGGAAAAAATAAGTCATACTTCACGTCTGAAAAGCTCTATCAGATAAGGGGTGGCCTGTGAACTAAGTACAGAAAATAGAAGGCAGGTAGGGTTTTCACCCATTCCCTAAGCCAGCTTTACATCCTGCAAACAAGATACATAAACACACAAGACTAAGTTTTCAAGTGTGGGATATTACAAACAGCCTCAACAAGACAGAAGGTGCCTGTTTGAAAATTTAACAAGTGGGTTATGGAGGCTGACATCAAGGGCCAATCGGAGGTGGGAGTTGACATCTTGACAGTGAATGAGAGAAGATGGGTAGGGTGGGATAGGCTGTGAAGGCCTTGAAAGTGAAGACAAGTAGCTTTATGCCTAGATCACAAACAGAAGTCTCAAGCTTCTGTTTCACTAGCAATCAAGATGTTTGGCTTGGTATCAGAGTGGGCGAGGGGGACAGAGCATCCAGAAACACACTGCTGCCCATGTGAATGCCATTCTGGGGTCACTTAATTGGCTACCTCCATAACCTCCTGCCCATTCTAGGGGTTGTTTTTACAGTATGTCTCTTGGACAGAAACAGGTAATTGCCAAATCACAAAAGCAGCCATTCCCACTTCACCAGTCAAGAAGAGCTTGAAAGCTTGTCTGGGCAGGGGGGGAATTGGGGTGAGAAGACTTGCAGCCTCCCTAATAAGACTCATTGCCAAAGGCACACAACGTTGGCATTTATGCCACAGAGCCAGTTTCTGAAAACAGCAATAAACAGACTTCAAAATACTTCTAGCTACAAACAAAACAAGACAGCATTAGGAAATCCTGACTGCTGATCCCAAGGAAGTTAAACATATTTTAAGTAGTTGTTTCAGAGTGCATTTAATGAGTTTAGGCTCTTCAGTTTATACAGGGAGTGAACTGGGGATATACACAAGCATTTTTTTTCTCCTACTTGCACCACTGAAGACTGAAATATAGCAATAAATTTAATATTTTAGATTAGATTAGATCAGGGGTGGGCAAACTATGGCCCGCGGGCCAGATCCGGCCCCTCGGGGCTTTGGATCCAGCCCGGGGGACTGCCACCGTCACGGGCTCCGCGCCATTCCAGGAAGCGGCCACACCACGTCCCTGCAGCCCCTGGAGGTAGGGGTGGGTCGGCAGAGAGCTCCGCATGCTGCTCTTGCCTGTGGGTACCTTCCCCAAAGCTCCCATTGGCCAGAAACGGGGAACTGCAGACAATGGGAGCTTCGGGGGAGGTACCCACAGGTAAGGGAAACATGCAGAGACCTGTACCCCCTCCTCCCCCAGGGGCCACAGGGACGTGGTGCCGGCCGCTGAGCAGAGCGGCACGGGGCCAGGGCAGGCAGGCAGCGAGCCTGCCCTGGCCCCGGTGCACGCCGCTGCCACCCTGGAGCCGCTCTAGGTAAGTGGCGTCGGGCTGGAGCCTGAACCCCTCCTACACCCCAACTCCCCGCCCTGATCCCCCTCCTGCACCCCGCACCCCTACTGCGCTCCAACTCCCTGCTCCGAGCCCCCTGCCGCATCTTGCGTCCCTCCTGCACCCCAACTCCCTGCCCAAGCCCCTTCCTGCACCCCGCACCCCTCCTGCACCCCAACCCCCTGACCTGAGCCCCCTCATAGACCCTGCACCCCTCCTCTGCCCCAACCCATTGCCCTGAGCCCCTTCCTGCACACCACACCCCCTCCCACACCCCAACCCCCTGCCCCGGCCCTGCAAGCAATTTCCCCACCCAGATGTGGCCCTCGGGCCAAAAAGTTTGCCCACCCCTGGATTAGATTGATAGACAGAGAGACAGGAACTGGAATGGGCACCTCCAAATGGTAGCAATGAGAATTTCAAAGAATAGATAGCCAATAAAATGAGTAAGCAGTGACAGAGGCCATTAAAGTGTCATAAACATTAGCAGTGTGTAATAACAGTTTTTTTAAATTAAATAAATAAAATCACCCTTACTGTAACTGCAAACTACATTTTTGGTCACTATTGCAAGTTTTAATGTACATTGCAAATATAGGTAATTTTATATGTTCTTTTGATAGACAAAGAATTTTGCAATATTTAAAGGGTACCTGAGTTGCCACAGAAAGGCTTGTGCTGGTTTGTTTCTATTTAAAAAGTAGGTGATGCAAAAACAATTAATTATCTTACAATGAATATACAATTTTTCTTAATGAGCAGTCAAAGATTTCATTCCATCTGGAAGATCAGTCTAGCAGCTGCTGGTAACAAAGTACAGGCTGAACACTAGAGGCATAAACTCTATTGACAATCTGTTTTCATAACCGTCTAGTTAGAGGGGGAAAAGTCAGGGGTTGAGAGTCATATAGGGTAGATCCTGAGGTAAACGTTAATTACTAACAGACTGTTGTAACTTCAGGCACAGAATCCTGACGTAGCTCTCTAATTTAGCCATCATGCGTGTACTATTCTGACCACTTTATATAGCAAGAAAGATTTCTAATACCGAATAAAGGAGATTTTTGTGTTTTAACAATTTCCATGTAGTCTCTTGGCACTTTAAAAAAAAAAAGCTTGTCTTTCTTTCAATTATTCTGTTTTGGGGGTTTTTTGCTATGCAGAAAATGTGGCATTTCACTGCACTATTTTTATTTTTTCCTCCAACAATGCAACTTTTCAGAGGCTTCAAAGACACTATTCAGTCAGATTACTCAATGCAGCCATAAGCAAGTGATCCTGCAAAGCTTCTCACATGAGCAGTCCTATCAAAGTCCCAATCACTGCTTATATGATTATTCCTGTCTCATACAAGTATGGTTTGAAGAGCGCCTCAGTGCCAACTGGCAAAGGTTTCACTGTTCTGTCAGCAACTCCTATCAGGCCTGACAAACTCACTACACCTAACACACTGCAATCATAGTATTTATCCAAAAGCATCTTGTCAGGTATCAAATGAAAGCTGGTGACATACTGATCATTAAAGTTGTTGTAAATGGATGTATTAAGATTATATGAGGAATTATGCATATGTACGGATATTATGCTTTAAAGTCTGTAACCAAACAAAGGGAGAACCAGGTTTCTTCCAGACAGGAGGGAAGGTAGTTCTCTCTCTGTGAAATATAAATTAAGCACGGTAAAGTCAATACACAGGAACTCCACTTGCATGTAAAGTGAACAGGAAAAATACATTGATGGGGGGGGATGTGAACTCAACATGGAGTCAGCATGCCAGAAAATAAATAAATAAATCAATCTCATCTGGGGGTGCACTTCAGAAGGATACATTTCAAAGGACAAAGGGATAAAATCTGGGTCCTGGTTATCACTGAAAACTAGCAAGCCCTGCAGAAAATCTTAGGTGAGCGACTGTTTTAGACAAGGATTATAACCAGTTAAAAGCTTTACTCTCTAGAAAATGTTTTATACTTTGTTTCATTTGTACCCATTTCTGTTTCCCTTATTCTTACTCAATACTCATTTGAATCTGTGAATCTCGGTTCTTGGTTAATAAACTTATTCGTTTTAACCATAAACAAATTATAATTCAGTGTTATAGAGGACCTGATTCTGATGTGTAACCTTCCAGCTGTGTGTACACTGTCTTTTTGGGGACAGATTAACTTGGTAATTACTGTGAGTGTCTACCGCCAGGGGCTGGACACTACAGGGGGATGCTTCTCTGGAGCTCAGGGATGGGGGTACACTAAGTGTTACCCTGCAAAGCAAAATAAGTGTTGGCAGAGTCCTGAGGTGTGTGTTTGGGTGGCTATCTGAATGAGTGTAAATCTCCTCACTGTATTTTCCACTGAATGCATCCGATGAAGTAAGCTGTAGCTCACGAAAGCTTATGCTCAAATAAATTGGTTAGTCTCCAAGGTGCCACTAGTACTCCTTTACTTTTTGCGAATACAGACTAACACGGCTGCTACTCTGAAACCTGTCGGGGAACTGATACACAGTTTAGCACCAGCAACTCTCTCTCTACAGCTGAGGCAGAGGGGTGAGTCACAATCCTGGGCACCCCAAGAAAGTGTCACAGTAAGGGTCAGGATAGGGTCCATGGAGAGTTCTATGCCCCCAAAATAACTTTACAAGAAGAGATAATTACCTAACCCTTCAGATTCAAAGAGATAAGTCTCATCAACTCCAATGCACCTACACCAGTTCAGGAAGTTGGCTGTATTATCTCTAGCAAAGAAGGATCCTGATGGTGCATTCTTCTTACATGGAACACGTCTCATAGGAAAATTCTGGCAAAAAGTATTTCAAAAATTAATGTACATATGCTGTGCACACAGATACATAGATGACATTTTGAAACACATTTTCATAAGATCAAATAAGAATATCACATTTAAAGTACAACAATGGTGGCTGGCTAATAACTATTTTATTATTTTTTAATAGCTGATGTAACCTACATGCATATCTGGAATGCAGATGAAGCTTTCCCCATTTGATGGCTAGCTACAGCCAGGTCATATATAGGCCTTCAAGGGGCAAGTCGTCATTCTTGTGCACCGTCTAAGAAGACAGCGTGTGTACGGTTACTCTGTTGAAGTCAAGAATTAAGGCGGGGGAAAAGAAATCTTCCACTGCAACTCTGCATCCTGGGATGCAGTAGTGTGGCCTCTCCTGAAGCAGTCTCTATCACTGACCTCCACCAACTCACAGCACATGGGGAAATTTAGGTGGTGGCTCTACGCAGTCATGGTTCCACTGGCTGCACCCTCAAACTCCCTGTACAATGCGGCAAAAGGATTACTCTTAGAGCGCATCTCTAGAGTACACAGAGGGTGTTGACTAGCTACATGGACGACACAGTCCTTTCACTCCATCCCCCCAGAATATAGTGAAACTGCACTGGCTGTCACAGTCAGGCACTTTTCAAGCCCTTCCATAAGCAGATGGCTGTGGTACGGAGGGAGGAAGAGGGTAGAGTTTCCTTTAGAAAGTAGTGACTTGCTTTCAGTTTTTTCTAAAGCAGTTTATTAACTTTGGGGATATAGGTGAGGCATCTTCTCTCTTCCTTTCACAGCCAATGATGATCTGCAACATTCATGGGTGTCCCTTATCAATAGGGCCCTACCAAATTCACAGCCATGAAAAACGTGTCACGGACCGTGAAATCTGGTCTCCCCCCGCGAAATCTGCCTACTGTAGGGGGGTCATGGTATTGCCATGCTGCCTTCAGAGCTGGGCAGCCGGAGAGGGGTGGCTGCTGGCCAGGCACCCAGCTCAGAATGCAGCACCGCGGCCAGCAGCAGTGCAGAAGTAAGGGTGACATGGTATGGTATTGCCACCCTTACTTCTGCGCTGCTGCTGGTGGTGGCATTGCCTTCAGAGTTGGGTGCCTGGCCAGCAGCTGCCACTCTCCGGCTTCCCAGCTCAGAAGGCAGCACAGAAATAAGGGTGGCAATACCATAACCCCCCTACAATAGCCTGGCAACCTTCCCCATGGTTTTAAATTCACCCTTACTTTGAATTTTAAATTCAAATATCTGCAACTGTGAAATTCAAGATTTTTAAAATGCTATGACCATGAAATTTACCAAAATGGACAGTGAACTTGGTAGGACCCTACTTATAAATATATAACATGGTGCTCTGTGAAAGTTGCTCCCTTTTTACTATCAAGCACCTCCCTCAAGAAGAATTTTAGCAGTTAGTTACGGATATATAGCCTTAATATATTTAGCTATAGTTAAAAATGGAGGCCTTCCTGTCAGCTTCTACAACACAGAGTACGCATACAAAAAAAAGACATCGTGTTTCTTATCTCCAAGTACAATGCACACAGAATGCAATTTTGTTAAATGCAGATAAAAATTGGCTGAATGTAAAGTGATGAAGTTTATCAATTACTGTACTAGTCAGATGGCTCACCCTTAAGTCCTTTGAGCTACAGCATTTTTTAATTGTACTTTGAAGGACACCAACCAACTGGCAGAGTAGTACGCCATTATCAAGCTCTTCCAGCAACCGTTCCGCTGTAACGTCTACCCCTGAAAATAAAAATTGGAAAATGTTAGAATTATTCCAGAGGAAGGCAAGCTAACACAAACTATATGCAGACAACTCAGACATGGCATTCCACCATTAAAAAGACACAAAGTTGGGCTGTAGTCTACAATAGAAGTGAAATCATCAGTATTTTGAGTACCAGTTTTTATTCCATTCAACTAAAACAACTGATGAATGGCATAAACTTTAAAATTTCCGCTACCTTACATATTCACCGTAAAAATCAACTGCCAGTGAAGTAATATAAATATAAGCTTTTATTAAATCTAAAAAATAGAGATACATCTCTAAATTAGTATTTGTACTGTGTTTCCCCCTTCTCAACAACCACTGTTTCAGCCTGTGTTAGTTATACCCTATAACTTTGGATTGTAAAAAGAGAATTGGCATGCGTTTACAATTAAATATGTTTATTTGCCTATAAAACTATTTCTATTAAAACACAGATAAAAATCAAATAAAATATGCATTATTTAACTAGACTACAGACAGACCAGTCACTGAATAGGAAATATAAATAAGAGGTATTAAGCTAGCATCGGCAGTTGTCTGCTCATAAAATCTGAAACTGGAACATGCATTTTAATTCAATTTTCCTTATTATGCAAGCCCAGTCACATTCACTCGCTCTTAGCAAATTTATGAATATGAAAGGTCAACATTGGCCAGGATAATGGATCTTTCAAATTCATTAGACAATGATGTATTTTAGCATTACCCAGTAATCCAGATAGCCAGATTGATAGATCTTCCTGCATAGGCACCAGAGTTGCTTCATGCCGCACAGATATCCACTGATCATATAGGCAAACATCTGCCAAGCCCGGGCCATGTCTGGGAGTCAGAGGGCTTCGTGGAGTTAGAGGAATATCATCTCCAAACCACACCTAAACAAGATTTCAGTAAGTTAAAACAAATGGCTCTAGTAGCTGCAACCTCCAGTAATGGAATCTGATAATTTCCTCACACAAACAATAATCAAGTAATGACATAAGACATCTAATTTTGATTTTTTTAAGCCACTCATCAACCCTGCAAAAATCTATTGCAGCTTTCAGTCTTCATTCCTAAGTTCAGATGCTACCACATCACTATGATTTACAGTTGTCCCTCTGAGTTATATAAGAAAAATTTCTCTCCCAAAAAAGGTCTATTTTTTAAACTGCCTTATAAATAAAGAATTAATTCATAAAACTTGTAAGAAAGTTAGTACTGGGCAGAATCCACAATATAAAAAGACAAATCTACAGTCTAAAACCAAATTTGCTGCTGGTTTCTCTCTCTTTGATCAAAGATTTCACAGGAGGTTTTTGTTTAGAGGGAAAAAAGAACATTAAAATTCTTATGCTACAGCAGAAAATGTAGAAACCTAATTTCCCCCATATTAATTTCCCCCTACTGTTACTCACACCTTCTTGTCAACTGTTTGAAATGGGCCACTCTCATTAATCACTATAAAAGTTATTTTTCCTCCCTTGGTATCCTGCTGTTAATTTAATTGTCTCATTAGACTGACCTCACACTTGGTAAGACAACTCCCATCTTTTCATGTATTTATACCTGTTCCTGTATTTCGCACTCCATGCATCTGATGAAGTGGGTTCTAGCCCATGAAAGTTTATGCCCAAATAAATTTGTTAGTCTCTAAGGTGCCACAAGGACACCTCGTTGTTTTTGCTGATACAGACTAACACGGCTATCACTCTGAAAGTAGAAAATGTGTTACTGTTCAGACTTGTTTAATACAGGAACACACACTTTTTAGACACTAGTCTTCACCTCTTGTAGTCAACCATTCTAAAGCAATGTGCAGGGGCACTGAAAATGTTTTCCTCACTATGGGGCAGGAAGAAAGACCTCCTTTGTTCAATATACCATAGCATCAATAAAAAAAGGATATCAGTCCAAGTCTTCTAATTGTATTTTTTCCCTGTGTCAACACCTGTCTCATGTTAGCAAAGAAATAAGAAATTCTGACGTGATATATAAAAGCCAGCCTTGCAGAAACTTTACCTGCAGTGCCCAGTGACTGTCAAGAAAACAAAACGTAACAGAGAAACCAGGGCAGATGAAAATTTGTTCTGAATTGTATTAATCTGTGCCTTTAACTCCACTGTTTTCAATGGAGTTCCACTGGAGTACTTGAGAGGAAAACGTTATATTGAACTGCAAGTTCTTTAGGACAGTTTGGGTACTGGGAGAGGGAGAGAAGCAGCGAGGAAAGACTTCACCACAGAGTAAAGCAGAAAAAAGTCTGAATAATAGGAGACAATGAGAAAGGAAAAATTCAAGTTCTTCCTCTCACACCTTCTATATAGAAATCCTTCCACAGATATATCATTGGAATATGACCCTGTGAGATAAGGGGACAGAAGGGTAAACTGGGAGTAATTCATCCCATGATTCCTGGCAAACTTCCATTGGGAAATTCCTTGTGGAATTTAAAGAAAGGAAAAACCCATGAGAGAGGGAAATGTCTATCAGTAACATTGTTAAGGGTTAGCTTAGGGAGTCAAGGAGAATAATGGGGGATGAAGAAAAAATCATGAACAAAACAAAACCCCTCCCTCTCACAGGATCTCATTCACCCCACAAAATTTCATTCCCTCACCATCCCATCACCCCAATAACCTAGTCCAGACACACAACTAATTGTTGATTGAGTTCATCCAGGATTAGCCAGTTGATCCCACCAGACTTTTTAACTTGTGGATGGACTGACTATATATTCTCTTATAGAATTAATCACTTTGCAAAATCTAAATATTAATAGTTACACAAATAAAATCACTATATTTTAGGAATAATTGTGTTTGATTTAGTCTCTTACTTTGCCTTAGAAAGGCTCTTAGATAAAAACACTCAAGGAGAAGTGGTGTGATCTAGCAGTTGAAACAGAAGGCTAGGCTCCAGAATGTCTGGGTTATATCAGTCCTGCCACTGACTCCCTGTGTGACCTAAGGCAAGTCAGTTAACCTCTGTGACTACGTTTTCCCACCTGTAAAATGGGGATGGTAAAGTTCTCACAGGGACAATTGTGAGCCTTGCAGTAATTTGTTTGCAAAGTGCCCTGTGATCCTTGCATAAAGAAAAGGTGCCATAAGAAATATCAAGCATTTTTATTATTAATGTCATTTACCTGAACTGAATGCTGCATGGTCATCTGTATTTATACGAGAGTCTTTCCCTGGAAATGGGGGCGGGAGGGAGGAAGAGACAAAAAAAAAAAAACCCAGCAAATTATTTTTAATGGAATAACTTCTAATTTCATATAAAAGTTAAAAAACTATTGGGTGAAAACAGTCAGATTGACTCTCTTAACACAGTTAGAATCTTGACCTGATATTTTACTACTCTACCCCGTCAGAAAACAGTAAATATTACAGGACAAAATGGCAAGTTTTTTCACTTCTATTTAGCTATAAATAGTATTTGAAATGGTTCACGTGCTTCCAAGAAGGTGTCAAAGCTCTCCGACTTGTAGAAGAGGAAGAAAATTCCAAGTGTGCTATTACATCAGTTATCCAACATGTACCCAAAAAACCTTAACTTGAAGTTAAGGTTGTTGGAGTCCATTCCTATATATCACAAACAGTATAACTGCAGAAAATCATGTGTTAAGGTTTTCTCAGTCTTTAAAGTAAAATATTATGTATGGAAAAGGAAGTGATTTATAAAAATTCATTTATTCACATGCAATACAAAGGAGAAGTCAAAATTCACATAGAAAGACAAAAGCAAAATGTTTTCATTATATAATATTTGAACTGTGGTAGGGCCTAAGAGCCCCAATCCTGAACAAGGACCCCATTATGAAAGGCGCTGTACAAAACACAGAACAAGATAACCCCTACCCCAATGTCCTTTCCAAAGAATGCCATATCCTATAATGCATTTCATATATGGTGTAATTCTATTTCAAGTAGCAAAATAATTAAATTAAATCACACATGCACTTAATAAAACTGAAAGGAAAAAAATTCAGAATGTCTTTCATACATATGATACAGGAATGCCCAACATAATTGTTGCATGAACTCTGAAATATACATTTATCTTTCATAATTTGTCAATCACGCTGGAGTAAATACCACATGTTAGGAAAAGACATCTGTCAGACATTTCTTTAAAAAAAGAAAAACCTGCTTGATGACAACAGGAAAAAGTTCTAGAGTCACCGCACAGCCAGAGTGGGATTAAAGCACATTTGTGATGTTCTGACTCTGTGTGTGTGTGTGTGTGTGTGTGTGTGTGTGTGTGTGTGTGTAAAGTCAAAGAGAAACGTAAACTTACATTTGTAACACAAGTCTTTAGCTTTCTCTAAACTGTAAGTTTTACTACAAACCGAAGTATTTCCATTTCCTAAGAAGCGTTTGTGTTGTTTCTTTCCCATCTATTCTCCCCATTACCTTGGCCTTTGTATTCCACCCACTACAACATATTTTAATAAACTTTACAAAACATACCTTAAGACCATGCAGTTACACTTACTGTGAAATCAGTTTGTTTTCAGACAGAAGTTTTTTTCTTTGTATCAGACTTGTCAAGTTGATCAATTAAAGATTTACCAAAGATGCCCTGAGTTGGTTATATCTGAACATGCAAGAGTTACATCACCTTTTTATTTTGCAGGAAAACAAAATAAATAGTGGGATTGTCCTCTCCCTGTCATTTTCCTCTCTACACATTAGAGGAAAAGGGCAGGGTACATAGCAGGCATTACAAATGAGCATAGTATGCTTCCCACGAGTTAGTCCAGGGGCATATATTTTCCTTTAGCATAAGAAATCCTTTGTCCCAAGAGAGAGCCCCAGTAAGAGGCTTCATTGACGGTTTAAAAAAAAAAAATATATATATATATATATATATGGATGGAACAGCCAGTAGAAAAGCTGCTCTCATTAAAATAAGGAGCCCCACATAATCAAACAAGAGACTTAACATGGTAACTGCCAATAGAAGAACAAAAGGTGGCCTAATTCACAGAGAGTGCTGAAAACAAGAACACAGTAAAATATTCACAAAGCAGCTATTACAAGAATGTTCAGCATCTGCACTTTTGGGGAATGCGTAACAAAACTGGTCTTTTTTAAATAAACAAACAAACAAAGGGATTGAGGAAAAATTGTGACCCTTGAACTTCATGCACTTCTTTTTACATAAGTTATTTTGCAATCTTAGTTGTCATGGGAGGGCTCTCTAAGAAGCTAATACTCTGCATTTACACAGTAAACATTTGAATAATCGTAGCAAGGACACATTTTTCGTGTCCCCAAAGGACTCAAACTAGGATTACAGACTGCTAATTTAAATTCTCTCTCAAACCACCAGTTACAGGCAGATGTGGAGTTCATACTGTTGACGAATGTAGGTTACCACAGCACATACAGGTATAGCAGTTATGGTAAAAGATGGGTGTTGGCCGGTGTCAGGTGGATTGGCCCTTGGTCTAATACAGGGAAGGTGAATGGGGGAATTGGAATGTATAGCCCCTAATGGGCTGGTGGGTATGGGACCGGGTCTCAGGTGGCCAGTGTGTAGAGATATGTGAGATGCTGTGATCCACAGGGGAGTTGATTCATAACTAGTAAGTGGGTTAACAGACAAGTCTTCTCCCCCCGGGATATTGGAGTTCTTTGGAATATGAGATGGGTGAGTGTCAGAATTAAGGCTGCTGCTGCTGGAAGCTTGTTAATTTCCAGACATAGAAGTTTCTCACATTAAACCAAACACTCCACTATAACACTCTGAAGTGTAATTGCTTTTTAGTATAGGTATCAGCAGTCTTAACTATCACAACTAGGGCTTGAAAAATCTACCCCCCCAGGGCAAGTAGGAATCTATGGTAGGCAATTGCCATCTTCCATTCTAAAGAAGTTGCCTTCTTTTTAAAAAGGATTAAGTCTCTAGTGCTGGTTTTTATAGTGGAAGCCTTCAGAATGAGAACACTGTAACCAAGACAGTCAATAAATCTGCAGAAGTGGCTCCAGTCCTGCCACTGCAGTTCAGATGATGAGTCAGCTGCCACTATGAAGAGTAAGTTGACCTGAAGAGCTGCATCCCACCTTCACCCCCTGAAGGAGAGAGCAGAGGCAGGGTTTCATCCCCTCCCCCTCCAAAGCAGTGGGCACAACCATCCCAGCCCAGCATATGTGTGGGCTCCTGCCACCATCACCCAGGCTGGGGAACTGTGTGTGCATTGGAAGGACAGGGGATTTCTGTCACCACTCCTGCCACCCCAGCCGAGGAGTCTGTACAGAACTAATTGTGGGGGGAGAAGCATTAATTTCATAGAATCATAGAATATCAGGGTTGGAAGGGACCTCAGGAGGTCATCTAGTCCAACCCCCTGCTCAAAGCAGGACCAATCCCCAATTAAATCATCCCAGCCAGGGCTTTGTCAAGCCTGACCTTAAAAACTTCTAAGGAAGGAGATTCTACCACCTCCCTAGGTAACGCATTCCAGTGTTTCACCACCCTCCTAGTGAAAAAGTTTTTCCTAATATCCAACCTAAACCTCCCCCACTGCAACTTGAGACCATTACTCCTTGTCCTGTCATCTGCTACCACTGAGAATAGTCTAGAACCATCCTCTTTGGAACCACCTCTCAGGTAGTTGAAAGCAGCTATCAAATCCCCCCTCATTCTTCTCTTCTGCAGACTAAACAATCCCAGTTCCCTCAGCCTCTCCTCATAAGTCATGTGTTCCAGACCCCTAATCATTTTTGTTGCCCTTCGCTGGACTCTCTCCAATTTATCCACATCCTTCTTGTAGTGTGGGGCCCAAAACTGGACACAGTACTCCAGATGAGGCCTCACCAATGTCGAATAGAGGGGAACGATCACGTCCCTCGATCTGCTCGCTATGCCCCTACTTATACATCCCAAAATGCCATTGGCCTTCTTGGCAACAAGGGCACACTGCGGACTCATATCCAGCTTCTCGTCCACTGTAACCCCTAGGTCCTTTTCCGCAGAACTGCTGCCTAGCCATTCGGTCCCTAGTCTGTAGCTGTGCATTGGGTTCTTCCGTCCTAAGTGCAGGACCCTGCATTTATCCTTATTGAACCTCATCAGGTTTCTTTTGGCCCAATCCTCCAATTTGTCCAGGTCCCTCTGTATCCTATCTCTGCCCTCCAACATATCTACCACTCCTCCCAGTTTAGTATCATCCGCAAATTTGCTAAGAGTGCAATCCACACCATCCTCCAGATCATTTATGAAGATATTTAACAAAACTGGCCCCAGGACCGACCCCTGGGGCACTCCACTTGACACCGGCTGCCAACTAGACATGGAGCCATTGATCACTACCCGTTGAGCCCGACAATCTAGCCAGCTTTCTACCCACCTTATAGTACATTCATCCAGCCCATACTTCTTTAACTTGCTGACAAGAATACTGTGGGAGACAGTGTCAAAAGCTTTGCTAAAGTCAAGAAACAGTACATCCACTGCTTTCCCTTCATCCACAGAATCAGTAATCTCATCATAGAAGGCGATTAGATTAGTCAGGCATGACCTTCCCTTGGTGAATCCATGCTGACTGTTCCTGATCACTTTCCTCTCGTCTAAGTGCTTCAGGATTGATTCCTTGAGGACCTGCTCCATGATTTTTCCAGGGACTGAGGTGAGGCTGACCGGCCTGTAGTTCCCAGGATCCTCCTTCTTCCCTTTTTTAAAGATTGGCACTACATTAGCCTTTTTCCAGTCATCTGGGACTTCCCCCGTTCGCCACGAGTTTTCAAAGATAATGGCCAATGGCTCTGCAATCACAGCCGCCAATTCCTTTAGCACTCTCGGATGCAACACATCCGGCCCCATGGACTTGTGCACGTCCAGCTTTTCTAAATAGTCCCTAACCACCTCTTTCTCCACAGAGGGCTGGCCATCTACTCCCCATGTTGCGATGCCCAGCGCAGCAGTCTGGGAGCTGTCCTTGTTAGTGAAGACAGAGGCAAAAAAAGCATTGAGTACATTAGCTTTTTCCACATCCTCTGTCACTAGGTTGCCTCCCTCATTCAGTAAGGGGCCCACACTTTCCTTGACCACCTTCTTGTTGCCAACATACCTGAAGAAACCCTTCTTGTTACTCTTGACATCTCTTGCTAGCTGCAGCTCCAGGTGCGATTTGGCCCTCCTGATTTCATTCCTACATGCCCGAGCAATATTTTTATACTCTTCCCTGGTCATATGTCCAACCTTCCACTTCTTGTAAGCTTCTTTTTTATGTTTAAGATCCGCTAGGATTTCACCATTAAGCCAAGCTGGTCGCCTGCCATATTTACTATTCTTTCGACTCATCGGGATGGCTTGTCCCTGTAACCTCAACAGGGATTCCTTGAAATACAGCCAGCTCTCCTGGACTCCTTTCCCCTTCATGTTAGTCCCCCAGGGGATCTTACCCATCTGCTCCCTGAGGGAGTCAAAGTCTGCTTTCCTGAAGTCCAGGGTCCGTATCCTGCTGTTTACCTTTCTTCCCTGTGTCAGGATCCTGAACTCGACCATCTCATGGTCACTGCCTCCCAGATTCCCATCCACTTTTGCTTCCCCCACTAATTCTTCCCTGTTTGTGAGCAGAAGGTCAAAAAAAGCTCCCCCCCAGTTGGCTCGTCTAGCACTTGCACCAGGAAATTGTCCCCTACGCTTTCCAAAAACTTCCTGGATTGTCTATGCACCGCTGTATTGCTCTCCCAGCAAATATCAGGAAAATTAAAGTCACCCATGAGAACCAGGGCGTGCGATCTAGTAGCTTCTGCGAGTTGCCGGAAGAAAGCCTCATCCACCTCATCCCCCTGATCCGGTGGTCTATAGCAGACTCCCACCACTACATCACTCTTGTTGCTCACACTTCTAAACTTAATCCAGAGACACTCAGGTTTTTCTGCAGTTTCGTACCGGAGCTCTGAGCAGTCGTACTGCTCCCTTACATACAGTGCTACTCCCCCACCTTTTCTGCCCTGCCTGTCCTTCCTGAACAGTTTATAACCATCCATGACAGTATTCCAGTCATGTGAGTTATCCCACCAAGTCTCTGTTATTCCAATCACGTCATAATTCCCTGACATCACCAGGACTTCCAGTTCTCCCTGCTTGTTTCCAAGGCTTTGTGCATTCGTATATAAGCACTTGAGAGAACCTGCTGATCGCCCCTCATTCTCAGTATGAGGCAGGAGCCCTCCCCTCACAGACGTTCCTGCCTGTCCTTCCTCCCGGTATCCCGTTTTCCCACTTACCTCAGGGCTTTGGTCTCCTTCCCCCGGAATTTATTGTTGGAGGGGCCTAGCTAGGCCGATTTATTGTGGGGTGCAGACCAGGCATTAATTGATTCATTAATGGAGGCAGGAGTTGGCAGTAACTGGAGGCTCAGAGGTAAGCCGGGGAGGCCAGGGTGATGGAACTAAGTGGAGGGTAGGGGAGGGTGCTGGATCACACAGCTGTCAGTGTATCTCAGGAAGATGGTATGGCTTGGGGCACACCCCCTGCACAGGCCTCAATGGCCCAGGCAAACTCCCCCCCCCACACACACACTTTCGACATGCCCTCGTAAGGTGGTTCACTTGCTCTCTACACCCCACAGTGCCACCACCTGGTGTACAGCAGATCCAGGAAACAGAACCACAGGGATCCCAGTCTATATGAACCAAAATAGGGTGACCAGCTGTCCCATTTTTTGGGACTTTTTCTTATATAGGCGCCTATTACCCCCAATCCCCTGTCCTGTTTTTTCACAGTTGCTATCTGGTCACCCTAAACCAAAGCATTTACTGCAAAAATGAATAAGAACTCAGGACGTGCATCCTGGGGTTTGTCTGCGCTGTAACAGTTAATTCAAGTTACTACACTCAAGCCAGCTACCTCAAGCGAGCGTGATTGGCAACTCAGAGTGACTGGATCAGCAAAACTGAGTTGTTGTACCTTGAGCTGCTGCATCCCCACTGCATTATAAACTCCAGTTAGCAGCGCTTGACCTTCAGCCCACCTCCCTGTCAGGCCAGTTAGCTTAAGCTTAAAGCATCACTTAACTTGAGCTAGAGATTTGTATGTGGACAGGAGTTAGGGGAAAAACTCAAGTTACAGGTCAAGCTAACAATGCAATAAAGACAAGACATTAGTGCATTGTTTTAAATGTCAATCTATTAGATGCATTAAATAAGATGGGTAGTTCATACTCATTAGCCCTATAAGTCATTATGTTGCAAAAAGATGCTAAATTAGATACAAGCTATTCTGTAATGCAAGTTTACAAATCTGTCCAAAGTTACATATGCTGTAATTAGAGTGACCCATAAGCAGTTCAGACACTGAGCAATACAACAAAAGAGTCAACTCAACAGTTATTGGCATCTGAACTATAAAGGAGGTAGCCACTAATTTAGATGGATGTGGAAGCCAAAGCCATTTATAAACTCATTACAAAATGTTTGTATGTAAGACTGTCTCTCTCTAAATATAGGTTGAAGATTTAAATATAAAGCATGCTGGGGTGGAAGACTGCAACCCCCAAGACAGTCAGAAACAGACCATTCTGAAACTGATGGAAGTTTTATATTAGTTCTGACAGTATTGTTGGAACCCACATCCCTACAAAATATGTTCATTTTTAAATAAAAAACACAGCTTCTTTCCCTTCATAATGTCAGTTGGTGTAGATTTAATATATCCAGGACATCTTCATTATACATACTGACAATTTTGTTTTGTATGTTAGGTTCTTAAATGTATCAGAACAGATGTGATGCCTAGAGCGTGCTACTATATGTTTTACCACAGCAACTATAGCCTTCCAATTACATCATAGGAAACAAAACTTCTGCTTACTTTCAAATTGATTTCCTGGGGCGGGGGAAGGCCTCAAAGGCATGGAATAGAGAAAGAACCAAATTAGTCACCAGGGCTCAAACACCTTGGCAACCACCGATCTTTTCATCAGGGTGTATAGCAACCGTGCTCCTTAGGGAGTCCCTTTCTGGAGCCCTAAACAATGGAGTATACAGCATTCTGCAACTCCCAACTTTAATACAGAAGTGAGGCTCCTGAACTCATACAAGTCTCTGCATGACAGAGAAGTTCACTCAAGTCAAGGAGCATTTCCTGCTGGAACATGTCAGCTCAGCAAGCAGCATCTTTACAGCAAAGGTGTAACTGGTTCACTTGATAAGAATGGGTGTAGCCTGGGGGGCCCCGTGGCTACAACACAGCCAGAGCCAGCTAACATGGTTTCAGATACGTTTGGCCTGGACTTCACTGCTAAAAAAGTGTTTTTTACCTCCGGGTAACTAATGCACATGAGCTATCCTGAGGTAAAAAACACAACATTTCAATTTTACTGTGAAGTAAACAGCTCTATAGCCCCTCCACGGGTTGACGTCAGGGAGCTTACCTCACGGCAAAACTGGAGTGCCTGGACTTCACTGTCGCTCCACCTCAGAATAGCTCATGCACATTAGTTACCTCAAGGTAAAATGCGCACCTTTTTTAGCAGTGAGGAAAAGGCACCTCAACAGCACATCTCAATAGTGCTTTTCAATCACGGTAAGCTAACTGACTGATAAAAAACACCCTTTTTACCCAGCAAGGCAGGAACTCGGAGTGCAGCCCTAAAAGTCTCAGCATGTTGCTCTTTGGGTAGGCAAAGCCTGGCCATCCTGTTACATGGCTATAGTCAGGAACCAAGTAAAAGGTTTTAAAAGACCCCTGGCAGGAGCAGGACAAATTATAATATGGAAAACCTGCCTGTGTTTTACTTTGAAAATCCTTACACAACACTAGTAAGATTTCAGATGGATAAATCTATGCCTTAAAGTCCAAAGGTACATAATACTTTACATTTATATAGAGTTTCTGTATCCCAAAAGATGCCAAAATGTTTTACAAGGTAAAATGCAGCCCACCATTTTTCGGCACACTGAACAACAGGAATGGGAATTTTAGCCAAGGACATTTGCACAAACCACATTCCTATAAAATCAGTACTGGGATCAAGGGTCCAGGTAGAGAACACTGCACCCTGATTTTAAAGGTGTCTTCCAAAAGATCCCCGTGGCACTCATCTTACAGGATCCACTTCGGAAGGGCAGTATTGACCCGATTGGATTTGAACCTGTGGTTCCTGGGAGCCTGCTTTATCCAAGTTTGATTATTAAGGCCCTGAGGTGAATATAGCTGACCTGCTCAGCAATAGTGACCATAATGTAATTAAATTTAACATCGAGAGAGGGGGGGCCCGAGCGGGGGGAGAGAAATACCAAATAAGACTGCCACAGTAATACTGAACTTCAAAAAAGAGGAACTACACAAAAATGAGGAAGCTAGTTAAACAGAAATTAAAAGGAATCGTCACAAGAGTGACATGCCTGCAATTTGCATGGAAACTTTTTAAAAACAGCATAGTAGAGGTTCAAATTAAATTTTTTACCCCAAATTAAAAACAGTAAGTGGACCAGAAACATGCCACCGTGCCTAAGCGACAGGGTAAAAGAGGCACTTAGAGGCAAAAAGGCATCATTTAAAAACCGGAAGTCAGATTCTGCCTAGGAAAATAGAAAACAACCAAACTCTGGCAAGTCAAATGTAAAAGTGTAATTAGACAGGCCAAAAAAGAATTTGAAGAGGAACTAGCAAAAGACACAAAACTTAACTGTAAATATTTTTTAAAGTACATCAGAAGCAGAAAGCCTGTCAAACTATCAGTGGGGCCACTGGACGATCAAGGTGCAAAAGGAGCACTGAAGATAGATAAGGCCACTGCGGAGAAGCTATGGCTTACACTGTGCAGAGCTTACAGTGGCACAGCTTCATTGGTGCAGATGCTCTAAGTCAATGGGAGAGAGCTCTCCCATAGACTTAATTATTCCAGCAGAGGCAGGAGCTCTCCCACTGACATAGTGCTGTCCACACTGGCGCTTAGGTCAGCGCAACTTATGTCACTCATGGGCTGGCTTATTCACACCCCTGCACAACGTAGCTTAAATAAGTTGTGTACACAGCCTAAATGAAATCTTTGCATCAGTCTTCACTCCAGAGGATGAGAGGGAGATTCCCACACCTGAGCCATTCTTTTTAAAAGACAAATCTGAGGAATTGTCCCAGATTGAGCTGTCTATAGAGGAGGTTTTGAAACAAATTGATAAATTAAACAATAGTAATAAGTCACCAGGACTAGATGGCATTCACCCAAGAGAGTTCTAATGGAACTCAAATATGAAATTGCAGCACTACTAACTATGGTATGTAACCTATCACTTAAATCAGCCTCTGTACCAGATGACTGAAGGATCGCTAATGTAACACCAATTTTTTTAAAAAGGTCCCAGAGGTGAACCTAGCAATTACAGGCTGGTAAGTCTAACTTCAGAACCAGGCAGACTGATCATTTTGTTTCAACCAGACACATAGATGAACATGATATGTTTGGGAAGAGTCAACATGGCTTTTGTAAAGAGAGATCATGTCTCAAATCTATTAGAGTTCTTTGAGGAGGTTAACATATATGGACAAGGGTGATCTAGTGTATTTGGACTTTCAGAAAGCCTTTGACAAGGTCCCTCACCAAAGGCTCTTATGTAAAATAAGCAGCCATGGGACAAGAGGGAAGGTCCTTGCATGGTTCAGTAGTTGGTTAAAAGAAGGAAACACAGAGTAAGAATAAATTATCAGTTTTTCACAATGGGGAGAGTTAACTAGCGGGGTCCCCCAAGGATCTGCACCGGGTCCAGTACTGTTCAACATATTCATAAATTATCTGGAAAAAGGGGTGAACCATGAGGTAGCAAAGTGTGTAGATGGTACAAAATTACTCAAGATGGTTAAGTCCGAAACTGACTGAAGAGTTACAAAGAGATCTCACAAAACTGGATGACTGGCAACAAAATGGCAGATGAAATTCAATTGTTGATAACACGACACACGTCTATAAAAACATGAATGGTGTGGAGAAAATTAATAAGGAAGTGTTATTTACCCCTTCACATAACACATGAACTAGAGGTCACCCAAGGAAATTATTAGGTAGCAGGTTTAAAACAAACAAAAGGAAGTACTTCTTCTTTACCCAAGGCACAATCAACCTGTGGAACGCATTGCCAGGGGATATTGTGAAGGCCAAAAGTAAAAGTGGATTCAAAAAAGAATTAGATAAATTCATGGAGATCCATCAATGATTATTAGTCAGGGACGCACCTCCATTCTCTTGGGTGTCCTTAAGCCTCTGATTCCCAGCGGATGAATCACTGAAAAATAGCCCTGTTCTACTTCATTCCCTCTGGATTATCAGGCCCCAACCACTGTCGGAAGACAGAATACTGGGCTAGATGGACCATTGGTCTGACCCAGAATGGCCATTCTTATGATCTGGCGAAGTGAGCTGCCTTCACTTGCCCTCAGATCCAAATGTAGTCCCCTTGAAGGCAATACAAATACACATTATTTAAGTTTCATAGTTTCATGGTGTGGTGCGGTGCTGTCATTTCATTCTAGAGTTGTATATACTTTCAGAGAGAGACTAGTGTTTTATAAAATGTCCTCCAGCACAAACCTACAAAATACAAAGACATTAACAAAACATTACAATTGTAATTTTAAACATTCAAAAATCAAGAAATGGAAAAGTTCCCATGGCAATTTCCTCTTACCGCAAACTGAGATTTATGCTAGATACAACATATAAACTGAAAAAATATTTCTTATATGTAATTTTAGAGAATGGTTATGCTGTTTAATATACACCTTAATATACCATATGGTTAAAATTGGCAAGTTACAGTTAAAATGATTCCTCTAGCTTTTCCTTTGCCTGACTTTGAAGTACTTGATATTGATTATGAACAACCCCAGTCAGCTCAAAAGTGCACTTCATCTCATTGTACTTCAAGAGGTGTAGATCTCTTTCCACTGCCAGAGGGAGAGGCAAAGATCTCTAGCAACAGGAACTGAAGGGTGTATTGATCAAATCAAGAATGCTTAAAGACTGAGTTAGAACAGGTTCCAAGTCACATTATCTCCAAATCTGGATGATAATGATCATCATCATTGTTAGCAGCAACTTATTCGGAAGGTTAGTTTTATTTTCAATGCCAGTAAGATTCCTCATGGAAAGAGGAGACCTGTTCAATGAGACCTGTCACAGGATCCTGCTGCTGCGGCAGTTTGGCTGCAGGGCAGATGTCAGACAGCGCTCAGAGATTGTCTATCGCACTGCAACTCACACACCAAGAGCATCCTTCATGCTTTTTTTGCGCCGCACTAAAATAAATCATCCCCCACGCCCCAGAAGGAGAGACGCTTGTACACAGCCCCAGCTTTACAAATTCGCCGAGCGCAGTCCCCTCCCTCAGCCCCAGAGCGAGCGTGTGGGGTCGACAGCTGACCTCCGGGCTGCTCCTCGGATACAGCGCGGTCCCCGTGTGCCGCGCTGGGGGGAAGTACTCACAGACGGCAGCTGCAGAACTCGCGCTCCCCCCGTGCAGCGGCCTGGCGCGCTGCGGACACAGGCAGAGCCCTTGCAGCCGGGGCATCCCGCAGCTCCCTGCCCGGATTCATTCGCCTCCGCCCGCCCGCGCCGTTCGAAAGGCCCAATCGGGCGGAGCGAGGAGGAGCCTGGCGAGCCGGGCCGCAAGCCCTGGGCGTCGGCCACAGCCAGCCCCGCCCCTCCGTCGGGCGAGCCCGGCCTCGCCCGCTGCAGGGCCTTCCAGGCGCAGCCTCGAACCGCCGGTCGCTCCCTGGCCCGGGGCGGCTGCAACAGCATCACCTGACAGCCCCGTGCTGCTGCCTCCCCGTCCCCGGGCTCGGCTCTGTCCGGGGAGAGTGAGGAGGCGCCCGGGGAGGGGGAGGGTGTCGCTGCAGACTGTCCCCATGGGCGGGACAGGGTCGGTGGCCCATGCACCCTGCTCTTCTGCAGCCCCCGAACCTGCTGCAGAAGGGTGCTTTGTGGGGGAGAGGGCTAGTTCAGTGATTTGAGCATTGGCCTGCTAAACCCAGGGTTTAGCAGGCCAATGCTCCTTGATTGTCATGCACATTGTGGGGAGAGTGGTCAGTTTGGATGAGCTATTGCCAGCAGGAGAGTGAGTTTGGGGGGGGGGGTGAGAAAACCTGGATTTGTGCTGGAAATGGCCCACCTTGATTATCATGCACATTGTGGGGAGAGTGGTCACTTTGGATGAGCTATTACCAGCAGGAGAGTGAGTTTGTGTGTGTATGGGGGTGGGGGAGTGAGAAAACCTGTATTTGTGCTGGAAATGGCCCACCTTGATTTTCATGCAGGTTGTAAGGAGAGTGGTCACTTTGGATAGGCTATTACCAGCAGGAGAGTGAGTTTGTGTGTGTGGTTTTTGGAGGGGGGCGAGGGGGTGAGAGAACCTGGATTTCTGCAGGAAATGGCCCACCTTGATTATCATACACATTGTGAAGAGAGTGGTCACTTTGGATGGGCTATTACCAGCAAGAGAGTGAGTCTGTCTGTGGGGGGGGCGGAGGGTGAGAAAACCTGGATTTGTGCTGGAAATGGCCCAACTTGATGGTCACTTTAGATAAGCTATTACCAGCAGGAGAGTGGGGTGGGAGGAGGTATTGTTTCATGGTGTCTGTGTATATAATGTCTTCTGCAATTTCCACAGTATGCATCCGATGAAGTGAGCTGTAGCTCACGAAAGCTCATGCTCAAATAAATTGGTTAGTCTCTAAGGTGCCACAAGTACTCCTTTTCTTTTTGCGAATACAGACTAACACGGCTGTTACTCTGAAACCCAGGGTTGTGAGCTCAGTCCTTGAGGGAGCCGTTTAGGGATCTGGGGGAAAAAACTTGGGACCTGGTCCTGCTTTGAGCAGGGGATTGGACTAGATGACCTCCTGAGGTCCCTTCCAACCCTGATATTCTGTGGTGTGAGGATAACCTTCCCAATGAGAGCCCTCTGGGAACAGAGCAGCACTAGCTGCCTGAGTCTGCAGACACCAGAAACAATAGCTCCTACTCCCAGAAGGTGTGTTGCCTCCATCTGGTTATGCAGTCAGAGAATCATGTGCAGTGTCAATTTGATTGTTAGCCATTTCAAGCTGACCATTTTAACATCCAGCTAATGTCCCCTTTTCCAAGCCAACAGTTGTCTTCTACACTTCCCCGAGTGCCAAAGTCCCAACCCAGTCACCCCACCCACCCTCTGCTTCCCTCTGCCAACTTTGCAGTGCAGCTCTGGAATGTTCAGCATGACAAAAATTAAAAATGTAAAGACAGCACAAAAGAAATGAATGTAATAGCGAGACACAGGGATACTGTAGTGTGTGTATTACTCATTTTCACATTTGCTACAAATCCGAGTTTTTGAATTTTGCTGAAGCTGCAGCAGAGTCTACTGCTCTGGAGTGCCAAAGAATACTGGGGTCTTGCTGCAAAGTTTAGGTCATAGTTACTGTGGAGTACATGTGGCCTTGCTTACAGTTTCTTTCCACGATTACGGTGGGCAAGAAATTGCTGTGTGCTGTGCAAACTCTAGTCCAAGTGTGGGCAAACTTTTTGGCCCAAGGGCCACATCTGGGTATGGAAATTGTATGGCAGGCCATGAATGCTCATGAAACTGGGGGTTGGGGTGAGGGCTCTGGGGTGGGGCCAGAAATTAGGACTTCAGGGTGTGGGAAGGGGCTCGGGACTGGGGCAGGGGGTTGGGGTGCAGGGGGGGTGAGGGCTCCAGCTGGTGGTGTGGGCTCTAGGATGGGGCTGAGGATGAGGGGTTGGGGGGTGCAGGAAGGTGCTCTGGTTTGAGACTGAAGGGCTCAGAAGGCAGGAGGAGATCAGGGCTAGGGCAGAGGGTTGGGGTACAAGAGGGGGTCAGGAGTGAAGGCTCCGGGTGGCGCTTACCTCAAGCAGTGATTCCTGGCCAATGGAAGCTGCGGGGGCAGCACTTAGGGCAGGGGCCGCGTGCAGAGCCCCCTGGCTGCCCCTGCGTGTAGGAGCCAGAGTGGGGGAGATGCCACTGCTTCTGGAAGCTGTGCAGAGCTACGGCATGGAGCCAGACAAGCCCTGACCCCCGCTCCCTGGTGGGAGATGGAGGGCTGGATTAAAACATCTGAAGGGCCAGATGTGGCCCCCAGGCCATAGTTTGCCCATCCCTGCTCTAGCCACTATAAAATGGGGGAGGAGAGGGGTCATTTTGCTGTGGGTTTTACTTTCTTTACCCAAAAACATCATTTTCTAGCCTTGTCTGTTTCAACTGGTCAGAGAAGAGAATTAAATAATAGTACTTAATAAATACTAGTGTATACCAGCTAGATAGTATTAGTCCATTATTAGATGGAAATGGTAAAATTGTCCATAATCAGAAAAGCAGAAGTGTTAAATAGATACTTCAGTGCTGTATTTAGGACAAATCCAAATGATGTAATCGTATCATATGATGATGATGAAAGACTTCCTATTCCAATAGTAACTCAGAAAGATGTTAGACAGCAGGAACTAAAATTAGACATTTTTAAATGAACAGGTCCTGATAAGTTGCTTCCAAGACCTCACTGGACTGTTAATGTTGATTTTCAATAAGTCTTGGAACATGGAGGAAGTTCTTGAAGATTGAAGGAAAGTTAATGTGGTGCCAATATTTTAAAAGGATAAACAGGATGACTTGGTTAATTATAGGCCTGACATCAATACTGGGCAAAATAATGGAACAGCTGAGGACTCAGTTAATAAAGAATTAAAGGAGGGAAATATAATTAATGACAATCAACATTTTGGAAAATAGATCCTTTCAAACTAACTTGATAATTTTTTTATGAAATTACAAACTTGGTTGACAAAGGTAATAATGTTGATGTAATATACTTAGATTTCCATAAGGTATTTGACTTGGTATTGTACAATATTTTGATTAAAAAACTAGAACAATAAAAAATTAACACGGCAGACATTAAATGGATTAAAAACTGGCCAACTAACAGGTCTTAAAATGTAATTATACAGGGAGAATCACCATGACACAGGTGACACCATGACATGACACGGGCCATTTACCTCTGATCCCACTGAGGGTTACCAAAAGAAGAAGCACAGGAACAAATCTACACAGACACACCCCTAGAGCCCTGATCAGGGGTATTCCATCTGCTACCCAAGATCCATAAACGTGGGAATCCTGGATGCCCTATCATCTCAGGCATTGGCACCCTGACAGCAGGATTGTCTGGCTATGTAGACTCTCTCCTCAGGCCCGATGCTACAAGCACTCTCAGCTATCTTCGAGACACCACTGACTTCCTGAGGAAACTACAATCCATTGGTGATCTTCCAGAAAATACCATCCTAGCCACTATGGATGTAGAAGCCCTCTACACCAACATTCCACACAAAGATGGACTACAAGCCGTCAGGAACAGTATCCCCGATAATGTCACGGCAAACCTGGTGGCTGAACTTTGTGACTTTGTCCTCACCCATAACTATTTCAGATTTGGGGACAATTTATACCTTCAAACCAGCGGCACTGCTATGGGTACCCGCATGGCCCCACAGCATGCCAACATTTTTAAGGCTGACTTAGAACAACGCTTCCTCAGCTCTCATCCCCAAGCACCCCTACTCTACTTGCGCTACATTGATGACAGCTTCATCATCTGGACCCATGGAAGGAGGCCCTTGAGGAATTCCACCAGGATTTCAACAATTTCCATCTCACCATCAACCTCAGCCTGGACCAGTCCACACAAGAGATCCACTTCCTGGACACTACAGTGCTAATAAGCGATGGTCACATAAACACCACCCTGTACCAGAAACCTACTGACTGCTATACTTACCTATATGCGTCCAGCTTTCATCCAGACCACATCACATGATCCACTGTCTACAGCCAATCTCTAAGATACAGCCACATTTGCTCCAGTCCCTCAGACAGAGACAAACACCTACAGGAGCTCTATGAAGTGTTCTTAAAACTACAATACACACCTGCTGAAGCGAAGAAACAGATTGACAGAGCCAGAAGGGTACCCAGAAGTCACCTACTACAGGACAGGCCCAACAAAGAAAATAACAGAACGCCATTAGCCGTCACCTACAGCCCCCAACTAAAACCTCTCCAATGCATCATCAAGGATCTACAACCTATCCTGAAGGACAATCCCTTACTCTCACAGACCTTGGGAGACAGGCCAGTCCTTGCTTACAGACAGCCCCCCAACCTGAAGCAAATACTCACCGGCAACTACACACCACACAACAAAAACACGAACCCAGGAACCAATCCCTGCAACAAACCCCATTGCCAACTCTTTTTGCATATCTATTCAAGGGACACCATCATAGGGTCTAACCACATCAGCCATACCATCAGAGGCTCGTTCACCTGCGCATCTATCAATGTGATATATGCCATCATGTGCCAGCAGTGTCCCTCTGCCATGTACATTGGCCAAACTGGACAGTCTCTACGCAAAAGAATAAATGGACACAAATCAGACATCAAGAATTGTAACGTTCAAAAACCAGTAGGAGAGCACTTCAGTCTCCCTGGACACTCAATAACAGACTTAAAGTGGCAATTCTTCAACAAAAAAAAACTTCAAAAACAGACTTCAATGAAAAACTGCAGAACTGGAATTAATTTGCAAACTGGACACCATCAAATTAGGCCTGAATAAAGACTGGGAGTGGATGGGTCATTACAAAAAGTAATTTTCCCTCTGTTGATCCTCACACCTTCTTGTCAACTGTTGGGAATGGGCTACGTCCACCTTGATTGCACTGGCCTCGTTAGCACTACAAAAATAATTTTCCCTCTGTTGATATTCACCCCTTCTTGTCAACTGTTGAGAATAGGCCACTTCCACCTTAATTGAATTGGCTTCATTAGCACTGACCCCACACTTGGTAAGGCAACTCCCATCTTTTCATGTGCTGTAATGTATATACACTGCTTCCTGTATTTTTCACTCCATGCATCTGATGAAGTGGGTTTTAGCTCACAAAAGCTTATGCCCAAATAAATTTGTTAGTCTCTTAGGTGCCACAAGGACTCCTTGTTGTTTTTGCTGATTCAGACTAACATGGCTGCCACTCTGAAACATGACACAGGTGTGTTTCTAGTGGTGTCAGGCAAGGATCAGTTCTTGGCCCTACACAACTGAGCATTTTTATCAGTTCCTTGTAAGAAAACATAAAATGATCATTAATAAAGTTTGCAAATGACACAAAGATTGGGAGAGTGGTAAACAGGCCCGCTGACGGACGGGCCAAAGGGGGCAATTGCCCAGGGGTCCGCATGATTTAAAAGGGCCTGGGACCCCGGTCACTGCTGCCGGCAGTGCAGTGGGGTTAAGGCAGACTTCCTGTGCACCCTTGCTCCGCACTGCTCCCAGAAGTGGCTGGCATGTCCCTGCAGCCCCTGAGGAAAGAGTCTCTGTGCACTGCCCCTACCTCGACCACCGACTCCGCAGCTCCCATTGGCCGGGAACTGCCGCCAATGGGAGCTACGGGGGCAGTACCTGTAGGCAGCGGCGTGCGGAGACTTCATGGGCCCCCGCCTAGGAGCGCTGCAGCCAGAGCGGTGTACCGGTCGCTTTCGGGAGCTGCCCAAGGTAACCGCCGACCCCCTGAACCGCTCCTGCACCCAAACTCCCTCCCAGAGCCCGCACCCACATCCCCTCCCGCACCCAAACGCACTTCCAGAGCCCAACCCCACATCTCCTCCCTCACCCAAACTCCCTCCCAGAGCCCAACCCTGCACCCCCTCCTGCATCCAAACTCCAACCCTGCACCCCCTCCTGCACCCAAACTCCCTCCCAGTACCTGCACCCCTCACCCCCTACTGCACCCCGACCCTGCCCCAGCCTGGTGAAAGTGAGTGAGGGTGGGGGAGAGCGAGCGACAGAGGGAGGGGGGATGGAGTGAGCAGGGGGCGGGGCCATGGAGAATGGGCAGGACAGCGGCGTGGTCTCAGGGAAGGGGCAGGACAGGGGGTGGGGCAAGAGTATTTGAGTTTGCACGATTAGACCGTTGGCAACCCTACCGGACGGGCATATGAAAGCCCTGGCCGTGCTGGAAAAGCGCATCCAGCAGCCACTGGGCACCAGCCAGCTCAGGCACAGCACCGCCCAAATGTCAGGCGGACCGCGTCCCTGTGGCTGGTGCATGCGTGGAGGCCCATTGACTGTTCTGCCATGGGGCCTGGAATTACTGTCAACGGGCCTTGTGGTAAATAATGGGACTTCACACCACAAATTAGGTCACTAATACAGAGCTATCTGTATTACTTGGTAAACTGGGTGCAGCCAAACTGTGTGTTTTCATATGGCTAAATGTAAATGTATACCTCTAGGAACAAAGAATGTAGCCATACTTACAGGATGGGAAAGCAGTGACTCTGAAGAAGATTTGGGGCACAGGGCTGACAGCTCGTGACAACCAGGTAATAATCTCATGACCCCCAGTTTGAAAAGCCCTGCTCTAATTCAAAGAGGAATTAATTCAGTGTCATTCCATGGCCTGTGTTGTGCAGGAGGTCAAACTAGATGATCACAATGACTCTAAGAGCCCCTCAGTGCCCACTGGCAGAAGGCCCACTATAGTGTAACTCATATCAGGCCTGACACACTCACTACCCACAACACACTATTGTCATAATATATATCTAAAAGGTGGCTTTCTTGTAAGGTGTTTCATGTAAACTGGTGACATGCTGGCACCGAAAGTCATTGCATGAGGTATATACGGGTTGTGTACAAAAAGTTATATGTGGGTGCTGGAAATATGTTCTTAAAATGTGTTTGAGAGGCAGAGCAGATGTTGAGCCTGCCATAGTCATAGCAATGTGGACTCCCCTGCATGACTGGCTTGATTATAGGCAGAGGACAGTGAAAATACATGTATATATCAGGTAAATGAAGCAATCAAGCTAATGAGCAACAGAGGAAGGAGTTTAGTGAACTCACCAGAGGTCAGGATTGCACCCCAGGAAGCCTTCAATGGACTCTGGGTAATTTATAAGGGTATCAAAAAGACATTTTACTGATCCAGGACTAGGGGACATAGGGTACCACAATCTGAGCCAATCCCCTAGTCTGGAGGTATAGTAGTCTGGATGCTGGTAACTTGATATAAATAAAAAACTGTACAGGCAAAAGATTGTAACTTGCTAAAATTAAGTTTTAGTCACAGAGGGCGTGTTTTGTTTATAGCCTGTCTCTTTTGTTCTTGTTTAGTATCATTTACATCTCTGGTCTTTAATAATAAACTTATCCTTGGTTTATGACAAAACCATCTCAGTACTGTGTATTAAAGTGAAGTGTAAGTCTTCAACTAGCCTAACAGACTGATGTGTGCTCTGTCTCCTTAGAGGCAGCGAATTTAATAATTTCTGGCAGCGTCACAGTAAGAGGGCCTGGATACTGCAAGGAGACGTCTCTGAGGAACTTGGGAACTGGGGTTCACTGATTGTTACGGCAAGGCAAGGTTTAGACGGGCAGAGTCTCAAGGAGTTTGCTGGCAAGCAGACAGGCTGACACACAGTTTAGCAGCATCAAAGCTGCTGAGGCAATGTGGTAATACAATGACTTAAAGTTCTGGGTGTGCTGAGCAGAATGTCAGCCTTATAATCTAAGGATCAAATAATGTTTGAAAGCAACTCTTGTTCCCTAGGGCAGCAAAGGTGGGAGTGCTAGCATAAACAGGGCACAGGTGTTTTCACCAGTCAGTTCTAACCCTGCTCAGAGCAGATCTAGACAATTCCGCTGTTGTACATGCTACACCCACCAGTCCTACGCCTTATGGAGCAACAAAAGTGACTGTGCAAAGGTGGAGATTTTAAGAAAACGCTTAGGTTCCAATCCTGAAAATACGTATGTGCAAAGTCCTGTTGAAGTCAATGGGACTATTCACAGATATAAAGTTAAGCACATGTATACATCTTTGTGGGATGGAAGCCTTAGTTGTAGATAAGGCAATATTAGCCACTAGTGACAAAGGGGCTCAAAAACATCAAAGAAAAAAGCACTCCAGCCTAATGGGTAATGGGGAAAGGAGTGGGCAGGACAAAGAAGAGGATATGTTTGTATTGTTACTACAAAACATCTCGGACAAAAGACCACTTCAAAAAGTTATAAATGATCTGTATCAGTAGGAACCCTGTTTTAGATTAGGATAATAATATTGTTCTGCCACAACTTTAGTGTTGCCAACTCTCATGATTTTATCACAATATTTAGTGGTTTTTGTTACAGCTTATGTTATCTGAATATGTGAAACTTTCAGTTTTGTTTTGTTTTTTAAAAAAGTATCCAGCCCTCATGATTGTGAACAAAAACTTGAAAATTTGAACCCTAAAGGGGCAAAGACCATAATATAAATAATCCCCCCCTCCAAAAAAACCTATTTGTTAAAATCTCATTATTTTTAAGCTAATTTCATAATTTTGGGGTCCTGACTCATGATTTTTCACTGCTTGGGGTTATCAGAACTGCAACTTCTACAATCAAATGTTTAGTCAAAGCAATTAGATAGGAACTGGCAGGACCTAATAATAATAATAATAATAATTAATAATATAACAATAATTTACCTGTATTACTAACAGTATGTTGTTATTAATAGTTTATTACAATATTTTAAAATTTTTAGTTAAAATTCTCTTTTTAATAAAAAATTCTCACCAAAAATTGTCAATATTTACTATTTTTAATTATCATTTTTCATGTATCATTTTCCTTTTTAAAAACAGAATTTTTTTAAAGAAACAGTTTTTGAGAAATATTTCAAAAATAGAAAAAAAATTTTTGAAAGAACATGCAGTCTAGAACAGTGGTTTTCAAACCATGGGTCACGACCTAGTCCTGGGTCGCAGAATGTAAGGCATTGGGTCCCATCGGCAGTGCTGCCCAGCTAAAGCAGGGTAGTCCCTACCTGTTCCGACACCACGCTGCGCCCCGGAAGCAGCCAGCAGCAGTTCTGGCCCCAAGGCAGAGGGGCCATAGGGCTCGGCACGCTGCCCCCTTCCCGAGCACCGGCTCTGCACTCCCATTGGCCGGTTCCGGGGTGGGGGCGGTGCCTGCGGGCAAGAGCTGTGTGGAGCTGCTTGTGTACTTCTGCCTAGGAGTCGGACCTGCCACTGGCTGCTTCCGGGGCATAGCATGGTCCGCAGTGCTAGGACAGGCTGGAACCCTGCCTTAGCACCTCTGCTGCACTGCTGACTGGGAGCTGCCCGAGGTAAGCCTGCGCCCCAACCCCGCACCAATCCCCTGCCCCAGCCCTGAGCCCCCCCAAACCCCTCATCCCCAGCCCCACCAGATCCTGCACCCCCAGCCCAGAGCTCTGACCCCCTCCCTTACCCCAACCCTTGCCCCAGCCCAGAGCCCCCTCCCACACCCTGAACCCCTCATTCCCAGCCCCACCCCGCAGCCCTCACTCCCGCACCCCAACCCTCTGCCCCAGTGAGCCCCTCCAACACCCCAAATCCCTCATCTCCAGCTCTGCTGGGTCATGGGCATCAACAATTTTCTTCAACTGGGTCTCCAGAAAATAAGTTTGAAAACGACTGGTCTAGAAGATGAAGAGAATGAAAATAATTATGAAATATCATGATATTTTTTCATTGTTTCACCAGCTCTAGGTATTAAAACTGAAAAATCAAAACTAGTTTTTGTACTTTTCTTAGTAAAACCAGGCTCACCTCTTTCTAGTCAGTTTCATCATGTACTAGTGCACTATTCAGTTTTCCACCAGCACAAAGGAATTTATCGAAACACTGGATTGTTTGCATGTTCTTCTGAAAATCATGAACATTTTTTAATTTATGTTAGATTTTGTAACAATTATGTACCCAACAATGTGAGGTCTAGATCCTGCAATATGATACCCTCTGCCTGCTTGAAGCCCTATTGATATTAACAAGGCTCTGCATGGGCACAGGAATTGGGGTCAGGAAGGAATTTTCCTCCAGGGCAGATTGGAAGAGGCCCTGGAGGTTTTTTGCCTTCTTCTGTAGCATGGGGCATGGGTCACTTGCTGGAGGATTCTCTGCTCCTTGAAGTCTTTAAACCACGATTTGAGGACTTCAGTAACTCAGACATAGGTGAGAGGTTTATTGCAAGAGTGGGTGGGTGAGATTCTGTGGCCTGCATTGTGCAGGAGGTCAGACTAGATGATCATAATGGTCCCTTCTGACCTGGATATCTATGAATCATCCCAAAACACCACATTGCAGGATCAGGGCCTAAATTTGAGGCCTAAACTATTTAAAGTGACATACGTGAACGATTTTAAATCTACTCAGTTAAAAAAATTAAAATTAGTTTATGTTACTACACTACCCCATAGCCCCACCTTGGCAATTTTTATGGTTTTCTAATTGTATTTTCATATTTTAAAAAGGGTTTTCTTTCCCTTGTTTGCTGTGTAGAAGACCTGCAGAAATAGGAGGTGAAACTGGTTAACTGACTAAACAGTGAAAATAGTGGAAGTTAAGGGGCAGAAAGTGCCATCAGATCCACAAAGTAAACAAACTGGAGAAAGGTTTCAGAGTAGCAGCCGTGTTAGTCTGTATCCGCAAAAAGAAAAGGAGGACTTGTGGCACCTTAGAAATGGCCCATCTTGATTATCACTGCAAAAGGTTTTTCCGCCCCCCCGCTCTCCTGCTGATAATAGCTCACTTTACCTGATCACTCTCGTTACAGTGTGTATGGTAACACCCATTGTTTCATGTTCTCTGTGTATATAAATCTCCGCACTGTATTTTCCACTGAATGCAACCGATGAAGTGAGCTGTAGCTCACAAAAGCTTATGCTCAAATAAATTGGTTAGTCTCTAAGGTGCCATAAGTACTCCTTTTCTTTAAACTGGAGAAAGTAGAGAAAAATGCTTATTTTCCGTGTTTCAGAGTAGCAGCCGTGTTAGTCTGTATTCGCAAAAAGAAAAGGCACCTTAGAGACTTAGAGACCTTGTGGCACCTTAGAGACAAACCAATTTATTTGAGCATAAGCTTTTGTGAGCTACAGCTCACTTCATAGGATGCATAAAGCGGAAAATTCAGTGAGGATGTTTTATACACACAGACCATGAAAAAATGGGTGTTTATCACTTCAAAAGGTTTTCTCTCCCCCCATCCCACTCTCCTGCTGGTAATAGCTTATGTAAAGTGATCACTCTCCTTACAACGTGTATGATAATCAAGGTGGGCCATTTCCAGCACATATTTTCCATGTAACCTTTGCTATATTACTCTTGGATTTTACTTGTAACATTAGAGAGGATTGTGATTTTCAGATTTACAGTGTCCCTTTAATAGTGTCCCCATAAAATTAGTGCTACATTTATTGTATTAGTTTTAAGAATGATACCTGTTTCTAAGACATCAATAGTGAGATTTAGCTCAGAGCTGCTGATCACGGATAGCTATTTCTGTTATGTAACCTATTGTAAAATAGGATAGTCTATGGTGGAATTCCACAAAATACACAATGTTATCTCAATTTTACTTGTGAATATTGATAATGCAAAGAGAACAAGAAGTTACATATTTATGGCATGCAAGAAATAGTTCAATAGCCTGTTTTGAGGCTCTTTCCATTTGCTAGAGCCAACTGGTTGTCCACCATTTGAGCAAATAAGAGCTTGGACATCTCAAATTAACACATTTCATGGTTAAAAGATAAAAGTATGTCGAGGCATAAATCATTTCCATTAGTTTATTACAGTAAATATTTGAACAATGTCCTTTAATACAAAAGGTCAAGCATAATAGTACTGTGATGAACAAATATTATGAAAATCTGCATCACCCATTTTAAAAGAAAGAACTGAAAAATATAATCATTCATTTCAGAAGGAACTAATAGGGTATCTCAGTGATGCTGAAGATTATCTTTTTGATCTGAAAGTATAAATACAGGGAAAGTTGTTCTATATTCACATGTGAAAGGCTGATAGTTACATAACATTCAGTAAATAATGAACAAAGTTTCTGTATGAAATCCTTTGTGTGTTTTCTTTGTGTGTAAAAAAGAAATAAAGAAAAGTTAAAGAAATAACTGTTGAGTAGTTCTATGAAAATAAATGCTATTTGGTCCTTTAAAAATATTTATCACTGCACATCCCAGATTTCACAGAGAAGAGGGGTAAATTTATGATCATTCACTCTCCATGACATCAGCATCTCTGCATGATGATGGTTAAATGTCCGTAATTCTGTAAGACGGCCCAGAAGACATGCAAAATGTTGAGGGTTATCAGTGTGGTAAAGTTTGCAGAGTTTTTGTAGAACTTCAAGGAGTGGTTCTTGAAGTCTTTCCACAGACTCTCTATCCTTTATGTATTGTCGATCTGGTTTGTTTTAAAAAGAATAAGGAAAAAATAATTGGCAAGTATGTACTTTTGTACATTGCAAACACTTCTCTGAATCTCTTATGAGAAATGGATGGACTGCAGCCTAGAGTATGTAATATTAAACCTTTTCACCCTAGCATAGGGCAACAGTCAAACCTGCCAAAAAGAATGTTTCAAGGCAAGAGGAAGCGTAAGGATCTCAGGACTTGTCTACATGATGCATTAGTGCTCATCAGCGGGGGGGGAGGGGGGGGGAGGCTGAATTCTAATATGCACCAGTGTATCGTGCACCAATTGTCTTTGTGGATCCTACTGGTGCACGCTAAAGTTCATCAGTGTGCTTTGTGCATTAGAATTTACACCCCAGCTGGTGCACACTAATGCACTATGTAGACAAGCCCTAGTGTTGCAATTATGATTGAGACTGCTCTTTTTAATACATACTCCCTTCTTGCAACCAATCATAACTAGCAAAAAAACTAATTTTCAGGCAGAAGCTTCTCATGCCAGCAGCTTGGTCTTCTGGGGACAATAACTTGGCCTCTTTTTAGTTTGCTTCTTTTTATTACAGGAAAATACACACACAAATTAAATAATAAAACAAAGCTGATCCTTCATCTTTTACTCATTTAAAATTATGAAATACATCCCAGTACAGAGGACCAGCACAAAGCTCTAAGCAATGATGGAAAACATTTTTCCATCAAAACTGTTTTTCTAGCTAAAATTGGATTTTTAACTAAACAATCTTTTTTGTGAAAAGTTTTAGCTGTCGATGGATCATTTTAACTTCAAACACTAAAAGCTTTTTATTAGAAAATGTTGCCACCATACCTCCGAGGCATTGTAATTCAGGTTCCTTGTGTCGCCGTTCTCCTCTATGGGCTGGGCTCCCCACCTTGACTACATCTCCCATGATGCACTGCAACCAGGAACTCTCATGATACGTTGTGAGGGCTCACCAAGAGGGGAAGAAGTCATGTATCATGAGCTATGTAGGCCAGCCAGGGAGACGGGCCCATAGAAGAGAATGAGGGCATGAATCATCCAAACTACATCTTGCATTCAGCAACATGGTGGCATTTACAAATCAAGATTTCTAGTTTTCAGCTGAAAGCTTTTGGTCAAAATTTTTTGGTTTTCATTGTTCTTCCCCATCTAATTTTTTTTTTTTTGGGGGGGGGGGGGTGGATGACTCTTTTCCTGGCCATCTCCTGGTACCACCATGGGCAGCGGGTAAAGCTTCCTCTCGGAGAGGTTAGCTCCCCATCCCACCTCTTCTGCTCACAGTCCCGCCCACACTCCACCCCAGGCCCTGCCCCTGCTCTTCCCCAGACCCTGCCCCCTCCCCAGCTGGGTCCCCTACCCACTGGCACCCCTCCTCTCCTTTCCCCCTCCTCCCTGCTCGGCCTCCCCTGACATTGCTCGATGGTCCCTCCTCCCCCACTCCACTGCTCAGCCCCCTCCCCACTCGCTGCATGCATCCCTTCTTCTCCTCTCCCCTCCTTGCTTGGCCCATCGCGGGTGAGCGGTGGTGGGCAAGCGGGGAGGGGGCTGAGTGGGGAGGAAAGAAGGAACTGGCAAGTGGCAGTGGGCACCTCCAGAGTGGGGGGTGGAGAGTGCTGGAGAGGAGCAGCCAGATGGAGAACATCAAGCTTTTATATGTGCCATGCAGGTTCCTGGGCAGCTGAGGAGGTGGTATCTGCTACTCAGCTTCCCGAGTTCATCAGTAATCTCCCTGGGGAGTCCAAGGGACCGGGGAAGCTGAGTAGCAGATACCGCCGCCTCAGCCGCCCGGAAACCTGCATGGCGCATAATAAATAAGCAAAACCTTCCCGTGGAAGCCCATTCCCAGAAGGGAGGGAAAGAGGCGGGGCCACCACAGCCCAGGCATCTGGTTCAGCAGCGGCTGCGCCAAGGGAGGCTTAGCCTCTCCTGGCTTGTTATACCCACCGATCCATGGGCACCAGTAAGAACTGTACTTAGAGCTTGGTTTTTGCCATATTGCATGTTGGAATGGGAGTGACTGCCAAGTTATGTGAATAAGTAATTGGTCCCTATTCCAGCCATTTTATGACCTGTATGCCTTGTCCCAGAATTCTCCTGTACCACTCCTGTGATGGAAGGCCTTTGGTACCATAAAACTTCTTCGTATGTTTTGGTGAAAGCTGGAATAGGAACAAGTAGTAATAATAGTAAATATATTGTAGTAGGACCAAAGGCCTTAATTGGGATTGGGGCACCATTGTACCGGTGCTATATAAACATAGAAAAGAGAAAATCCTGGTCCTGACGGAGCTTACAGCATAAAAAACGGCTACTTTCCCTCCCCTGCTTCTGCCTGCAGGTTTTCTACCATGTACTTATGATATGCCAGCCAGAGTTTGTTCTTCAAGACTTAATCCCTTTGCTGCTGGTTCTTGAGCACAGTATACATGATGTGGAAGCTTCCTTTCAAAGTTCTGATGTTCCACTGAAATCGCAATGGAATGTTAGGACAGATTTGCTCAGATATATCATCAACACTTGGGAGTTTTCCATACAAGAGAAAAGAAAAGCCCTTTCTGATAAGCAACAATATCTTAATTTTTATTTAGCTGCTACAGGCAAGTCATTTTTATGATTTCCTGTATGTAAAAATTATTGTCGACTATTGAATTTAGAAATAGAAATTACCTGGAGTTAAGATAACTATTGCTGTAAGTAGAGCATACTCTTCTTCTGTCATCTTCAGTTCTCCAACGCTTTTATAAAAACCAAACATGGGGGTTATGTAATCATCAGCGATACCTGTTAAAAAATTCAGTGATATAATCAGATTTTTTAAAAATATACTAAAAATAAATAGTTTTATCTGTGGCCCTCTTGGCCTAAGCAGCTAGCCAAATATTTGGGCCTTTGCCAGGTTGTTTCCGTTAAAGGAGAAATTGGTGATAGTCAGTATTTCTTTAGTGAAATCCTGTTGACTCCCAAAGAATGTACACAAAGTCCTGTTTTTGTGAACACAGTAGGAACAAACAACAGGAGACAGTTTCTTTGCTCATGGTTTCCAAGCCTGCCATTCCAGTGAGTCCTGTGCCCCAAAAAGCTCTGTCTCTCTCTCTTAGGGCCACATTCATGACTGCATCTGTCTGTCTGCTGGCTTTCTGCATCCAATACACGCAGCTTGCCAAATAATCCCCTAGCCCCTGCATTTGCAATCAGACCCAGAAAAACCTGTCAGGGTATGTCTACATTGCAGTTAAAACCCCACAGCTGGCCTGTGTCAGTTGACTTGGACTCATGGGGCTCAGGCTAAGGGGATATTTAATTGCAGTGTAAACACTCAGGCTGGTATCCTGGCTCTAGGACCCCGCAACAAGGGAGGGTCCCAGAGCCTAGGTTTCAGCCCGAGCTTGAACATCTACACTGCAATTTTATACCCCACAGCCCAAACCTGTGAGCCTGAATCAGCTGACATGGGCCAGCCATAGGTGTTCTATTGCAGTGTAGACATACCCTGAGTTCACCCTGGGGGTCAGAGCCAAGGGCATTATGCTGTGTGACAATTGCATCTGTAAGGTATTTGGACCAAGGAACAATGACACTTTCTGGCTCTCTGATTATTATTTGGGCCAAACCAAACAGGAGCATCCTAGACAGCATCCTAGACAGTTAGTAGGGAAAGAAGGGTATGTAGCTGCTGCTAGCTTCCCAAACCCCTTAGAACCTGTGACTGTGCCAACCTCAGCTGGTTCATTAATCTAAGAGACTGGTGTTCTCCCAGAAAAAAGGGAATCCCGTGCCCAATTCCTGCCCCTTCTTTTAGAGCAAGTATGGTATGTTTGTATATGATCCTGATGGGCAGGATCCCCAGGGAGAATAACATGATGGGGAAAGGAGTCCAGGAGAGCTGGCTGTGTTTTAAAGAATCCTTATTGAGGTTACAGGGACAAACCATCCCGATGTGTAGAAAGTATAGTGAATATGGCAGGCGACCAGGTTGGCTTAACAGTGAAATCCTTGCTGATCTTAAACACAAAAAAAAGCTTACAAGAAGTGGAAGATTGGACAAATGACCAGGGAAGAGTATAAAAATATTGCTTGGGCATGCAGGAGTGAAATCAGGAAGGCCAAATCACACCTGGAGTTGCAGCTAGCAAGAGATGTTAAGAGTAACAAGAAGGGTTTCTTCAGGTATGTTAACAACAAGAAGAAAGTCAAGAAAAGTGTGGGCCCCTTACTGAATGAGGGAGGCAACCTAGTGACAGAGGATGTGGAAAAAGCTAATGTACTCAATGCTTTTTTTGCCTCTGTCTTCATGAACAAGGTCAGCTCCCAGACTACTGCACTGGGCAGCACAGCATGGGGAGGAGGTAACCAGCCCTCTGTGGAGAAAGAAGTGGTTCGGGACTATTTAGAAAAGCTGGACAAGCACAAGTCCATGGGGCTGGATGCGCTGCATCCAAGAGTGCTAAAGGAGTTGGCGGATGTGATTGCAGAGCCATTGGCTATTATCTTTGAAAACTCATGGCGATCAGGGGAAGTCCCGGACAACTGGAAAAAGGCTAATGTAGTGCCCATCTTTTAAAAAGGGAAGAAGGAGGATCCTGGGAACTACAGGCCAGTCAGCCTCACCTCAGTCCTGGAAAAATCATGGAGCAGGTCCTCAAGGAATCAATTCTGAAGCACTTAGAGGAGAGGAAAGTGATCAGGAACAGTCAGCATGGATTCACCAAGGGCAAGTCATGCCTGACTAATCTAATTGCCTTCCATGACGAGATAATTGGCTATGTGGATGAGGAGAAAGTGGTGGATGCGTTGTTCCTTGACTTTAGCAAAGCTTTTGACATGGTCTCCCACAGTATTCTTGCCAGCAAGTTAAAGAAGTATGGGCTGGATTAATGGACTATAAGGTGGGTAGAAAGTTGGCTAGATTGTCGGGCTCAACAGGTAGTGATCAATGGCTCCATGTCTAGTTGGCAGCCGGTATCAAGTGGAGTGCCCCAAGGGTTGGTCCTGGGGCCGGTTTTGTTCAATATCTTCATAAATGATCTGGAGGATGGTGTAGATTGTACCCTCAGCAAGTTTGCAGATGACACTAAACTGGGAGGAGGGGTAGATACGCTGGAGGGTAGGGATAGGATACAGAAGGACCTAGACAAATTAGAGGATGGGGCCAAAAGAAATTTGATGAGGTTCAACAAGGACAAGTGCAGAGTCCTGCACTTAGGACGGAAGAATCCCATGCACCGCTACAGACTAGGGACCAAATGGCTAGGCAGCGGTTCTGCAGAAAAGGACCTGGGGTTACAGTGGATGAGAAGCTCGATATGAGTCAACAGTGTGCCCTTGTTGCCAAGAAGGCCAATGGCATTTTGGGATGTATAAGTAGGGGCACTGCCAGCAGATTGAGGGACCTGATCGTTCCCCTCTATTCGACATTGATGAGGCCTCATCTGGAGTACTGTGTCCAGTTTTGGGCCCCACACTACAAGAAGGATGTGGAAAAATTGGAAAACGTGCAGCGGAGGGCAACAAAAATGATTAGGGGACTGGAACACATGACTTATGAGGAGAGGCTGAGGGAACTGGGATTGTTTAGTCTGCGGAAGAGAAGAATGAGGGGGGATTTGATAGCTGCTTTCAACTACCTGAAAGGGGGTTCCAAAGAGGATGGATCTAGACTGTTCTCAGTGGTAGCAGATGACACAACAAGGAGTAATGGTCTCAAGTTGCAGTGGGGGAGGTTTAGGTTGGATATTAGGAAAAAAATTTTTCACTAGGAGGGTGGTGAAACACTGGAATGCGTTACCTAGGGAGATGGTGGAATCTCCTTCCTTAGAAGTTTTTAAGGTCAGGCTTGACAGAGCCCTGGCTGGGATGATTTCGCTGGGGACTGGTCCTGCTTTGAGCAGGGGGTTGGATTAGATGACCTCCTGAGGTCCCTTCCAACCCTGATATTCTATGATTCTATGATTCTGTGACTCTTGGGTCTAGAGACCATGGGCTTGATTCTTATTTATGCTCAGGCACCTTTACAGCACTCTGGACTTTAATTACATTCAAACCCACTTTATCTCCTTTACACTGTGCCTTAGTGCACTTGAGAATCAGGCCCAATGAATTCATGCCTTTTTTATCGGAGCGCAGGGTACATTATAACTTTCATATTAAAATAGGGCTGTTGCAAGATTGCTTAATACAGCTGCCTGAAGCTGTCTGATGGTGGGCGTCTGGGGTGTGTTTCGAATTCCACACCAGTGGTTCTGCAGTAGCAATGCCAGGGCAGTTAACCCCATAGGTTTGAAGGAAGGGATCCTACTCTATTTCCAAAAGTGAAAACTTTGTGACTTGTTCTTTAGTTATCTCAATCCCTAGGAGGAAACGTATTTCTGAGTTTTGAGCTAATCTTGGCTAAAAGTTAAGGCTTTGGGTGGAAACCACTGTGGTTTTTCATGATTTACACAAAAAGGAAGCTAAACTTTGTAGTTTTAGTCACATTTTGCTTTGAGGTTTGGAGATTGTTCAAACCCGAAAACTCAAAGTGAAAATCAGTGGATGCAAAGCCACAGGAAGCAAAATCGAAAAATTGAGAGGTCACTTGACTAAACTATGATTAGTCACTTTCTGCTGCTGCTATAGGAATAAACATTTCTACTGTTTGGAATAAACTAGCAACAAAGAACACACTCTTTGGAGAGTAAATCTAACCCATGGTGCACACTGTAATTAAACATATAACATTAACCACCTGTGTTAATTTCAGGTTACGAACTGCAATACTGAAGCTCTTATCACAAGTTTTCACATAGTCAGGCCCTTTTTAGAAGGGTCAGAATCAATGAAGCAGAAATGTATGACGAGCGTCCGCTTGTCATATGTGAGTTAATTGTACTCTTGGGGCTTCAAAAACAATGAACTACAGCCAGAGCCTCTAATTTTCCACTGTAATTTTTCTCATAATTATCAGAGTTAGCTATTTAAAATGTTGAACAACTGTTTCACTAAGCTTTCAGGTCCATCTATTCCTTTAGAAAGAGAATGCTTTTTAAAAGTACCACTATGATTAAATATGACAAAATTAAATGCCAAAGCTCATATGAAAACTGAAAAATGTAAAAGATCTGTACAGTTTAGCATTGGCGGTTGCCAGAAAGAACTCCCCATTGGAAGTGAATGGCACAAAAATGACTGCATGACGGTCTGGGAGCAAACCAAATATGTCCAAATTTGTTGTGCCATTAGATTACCATCATCTTCTTGATTGGAAGCATGGAAAATAGGAGAGGGAAGGGAGAATCCTAGCAAGACTGCCTCCTTCCCACTCCTGACTCATTGCTCTCCCCCCGTTTCCTTTGTTGCCACCTCTCCTGATTGTCTCATGACATCTGGTACTTCAGCCCCTGCAGTCAAGTGATTATATGAGAATCCCAGCTTTTGTTTTTTAAAAAAGTTTCTAGCCCTTATGGTTGTGGAGAAAAGCTTGAAAACATGACTAGAGGGTACCCCAGCGTCTCAAAAGCTAGAAGGCAAACAAAAGGAGCCCCAAGTGTAGTTTATTCTAAAATCTCATGATTTTTCAGCCAATCACATTTTTTGGGGTGCTGACTTGAGCTTTGAATGGTTGGCATTGGTGGTGATGAGTTTCTGCGCTGTTTTCTTTAGCCTCTCTGATACACAGTGTACCCAAAGCAAAATAAAAATGACAACAATCAGAGGTCCCAATTCTGGAGAAGGATGTAGTCACTCTGCACCATGCCAGCAGTGGAATCTGGATCTAAAACAGGCATAGGTGGCCATGGAAAGATCATCCCAGGGTAGAGAGATTCTCCAGTGGCTCCTACATAGGGGGAAATGGCTGGGGTTTCCCTGCACCTTCTCTGATCCATGGCTGCCTTATCTGTCTTTATCTGCCCATTGACAGTTTGGGCATGACTTAGAGCAGCAGAAGACCAGCCATTTATGTAATGACCCAGATCTACATGAGCCCAAAAGCCACCTTTGCCCACCCCTTTCCTCATCTCTGGGGCTGTGCTGTGCACTCCTCGGCCCATCTCTCTATTGCCCACCACATTGTGTAGTCATTTATAACAGTGCAAAGTGGGTACAGAACACCACCATTCAGACGTGATAGCATTTTACACTCCTCTTGTTCTGGGATAGATGTCTGCATGGTTTATTCACCTCCCTGAGCAACATAAATTATGCTAACATAAACTGTAGGGTAGACATAGCCTAGGGTTTCGTCTATACTACAAAATTAGATTGATTTAACTATGTCAGTCAGAGGTGTGAAAAAATCTACACCCCTGAGAGGCATTGTTAAACTGACCTAATTCCATATGTAGATAGTGCTAGGTCAATGGAAGAAGTCTTCCACTGACCTATTATCATCTGTCAGAGAGGTGGATTACCTACGCTGATAGGAGAATCTTTCTCATTGGTGTAGGTAATGTCTATGCTGTGTCGCTGTAGTGTTTTCAGTGTTGACAAGCCATATATGCCTGTACAGTGCCTAGCACAATGAGGCCCTGAGCTCAGCACCACTGTGATACAAATAATAAATTTTATAATAATAAACAGGAAAGGGAGGAAAGAATGAAGAGGAGTGTTATAGTATTAGAGAGTATGCTTACGTTGATACCAAAAAGAATAGAATTTTGAAATGTTTCACTAGTCAAATGAAGCAAGAGACTATTGTTAGGTAAATATGTAAAATGATAAGCCCCAGTGGAAGAGGCTTTTCTGGTTTTGTTCTATTCATCTTTCTACAGACCTCTTCCACACTATTTCACCATGCACTAACTGCTGTTTCATCACAAGAGGGAGCTGTTTTCTTATATGACTGAAAATATTTCAGTTTGGACTTAATAAGCCCCATCAGAAAAAAAAATAGAGAGAAATGTTTAAAATGCCTGATTGTTCTTTTTTTAATTGCTATTATGAAATATAGAGGTGGTCTCATCTCCCTTCAGGTGCTTAAGAAGCAGATTATAGGTGGCGTTTGGATATTAACTAGGGGGAGTTATGGGACCTTCTCAAATGTCACTGCTGCAGTTTGCAGTTTAGAAGTGAAGCCAAGACATATTGTGTTTGTAGTTTTATTCTAAATTTTTAATTTGATTTTAAAAGTCTTTCTGGCCTCACCTAGAACAGAAAAAATAAGGACAGGTTTCAGAGTAGCAGCCGTGTTAGTCTGTATTCGCAAAAAGAAAAGGAGTACTTGTGGCACCTTAGAGACTAACAAATTTATTTGAGCATAAGCTTTCGTGAGCATCCGATGAAGTGAGCTGTAGCTCACGAAAGCTTATGCTCAAATAAATTTGTTAGTCGCTAAGGTGCCACAAGTCCTCCTTTTCTTTTTGAGAAAAAAATGCTAGCTCTTACTTTTGTTTATAAAAAATCTGTACGAGATGTAGAAGAAATCTGTGCTGTATATTGTTCTGTAGGCATATCTTCCTGATTAATATTCACCAGCCACCCCTTCTTCCCGCTTTCAAAAATCTTCTGCTAGTCCCATTTGTTCTGTGAAGCATTCCAGCTACAAAGAACATGCTCTACTCTGTGTGCCATTTTGTAATGTCATGTATCATACAGATCTGGGCCTACAAGGGTTGATCCATCTTCTATGGAGTCATTTCATTGACTTCAATATATGAGTAAAGTGTCCTAAACAAATAAGAGTCTCTGCCTTGAAGAGCTTTACTGTCTAATGACTTGATGCAACTTCTAGGGAAATCAATGGGAGATAGTCATGAAATCTTTTCATGAAAGCTCATCAAAGCGGAGACTCTTATTTGTCCAGCCCACTTTACCTATTGTACAACTTTATTAATATCCATGGTTTCATATACATGATTTTTATCTTGCTTTTAAGGGTTGAGTCCTGAAATTCTTAGACTGGCGAAACACTCCTTAAAGGCAATGTGAATGAGGTCCGCAGCTTCAAGCCCTAAGCAGTTAGCTGGTTAAAACCAGAGAAAATGAGTATTCCTTTCCCTAGTAGCCAGTCAGTATTTATCACTACATTTATTTATAAGCTACATTTTCTGTATGTATTTATTTTCATTTGCCTCTTTTCAATAATAAAAATTAAACAGACCTACCTGAAGGTAAGTTTTAGAGAAGTGTTTATGACATCTAGATTTTTTTTAAAAAACTTCTACCAGGGAGACTGTTTTGTTCTAATTAACAATGACTAATACTGTGTTGTTAATATGGATGAAAAGATCTTTCATCTGGATAAGTGTGAAGGTGCCAGTGGATATTAATCCTAGCAGTAAATGAACTGTTGTTTTATGGAAAACAAAATGTATTAATTACTCACTAAATTATAACTAATCTCTCACAGAATCTTGTCTATCAAAATTGTTTTCCAGACTCAGAAACTTTCACTGGAAACTTTGACTTTTATTTTATTTGAATGTTAACAGTGAAATGCATCACAGGACCCTATAATAATTGGGGCAGATACACCCAGGGTCTCTGCTGGCTGCGAGCGGTGTAGAGCCTGGCAGGGCATAGTCGACTTAGTAGAGAGGTTGCAGCACCAGAAAGTGGACACACGACCTCTCCTCCATCAGGTGACTGTTAGGGAGATGAGCAGGGAGAGGCATTAGCTGAGAAGAAGTCATGACCAGTGAAGGAAGTGGTGCATCTCCTCCGCATTCACCAGTGAGGCTCAAATGGAACCACAACTGCAGACCAAAGAAGCTACCCAGCCAATGCTTAACATGGTTTGGAAAAGTGGGGGTCTTATCATGCCCACATCTGCCCATCCCATGCTCAGCAATTAATTCTGTCTCCCACCCCCAAATCAATCCTGTCCCCCAATCTGCCACTCATAAATTCTGTCCCCCCAGCCTCACCTCTGTTCCTACTGCAGCTTGTGGGGGGTTTCACCCCCCACACCTGAGGGGGCTGCAGTAGAGTCCTCTCTCCCACTTCCCAGGGTGGGTGTTGCAAGGAGAGAATTGGGGGGCAGAGGAAGCAGCCCATTGCTCACAGGAGTGAGGTGGTAGCAGAGCTGGCATGGGCTGCTGGGCTCCTTGTCTCCCTCCTCCCAGGGGCATCACTTCAGCATCCCACCTTCCACCTTTCTGCTAAGGCCACAGCTGCTCATGGGGGAGGAGCGCGGTCCCATCCTGGATGTAGGCAGGGTGGTGGCATGGCATGGCCATCTTATCCCAGGGAGTAGGGAGATGGCGAGCCCGAGGAAGGTGTCTCAGTGATGGCCAGCCTAGGGCAAGGATTGGGGCCAGGCTCCCTCTGCATTGTCAGCTCCAGTCCAGACTGCCGCTGCTGCTTCCTGCCCAGCCAGTGACCAGAAGGAGCAGAAGGAGCAACATGCAGATTAGGAGCCCCAGCCCAGGCCGCACCACAGCAGTGCCGCCCAACCCCCAGCCCTGGGGAGGCAACATAGTGTCAACTGGCAAGGAGCTAGGAAAGGTCTGGGGAAGGGAAAACCAAGGCTGGGGGGAAGCGACTGTCCCCCGTGCAATAGAATATGATGCCCCTGTCCTCCCACCTTGAGAATGGTGTCAGGTTGCTGAGGGGAGGGGAAGAGAGCTCTGCCTCCTTCCTGCAGCAGCCCTGATTGGCTACTCTCCCCCAGGCGGTAGGAAAGTGGGAAAAGCACCCAACCAGAGGGGCTTCCCCGGGCAGCAATTAAAATGTGCACGCCTCAGCAACTCAGCTCACTCCCTAGAAATTGTATGTGCCAGGTCTGTGACTTGTTTCACAACCCAACCCTCTTTCAGTACTATCCCAGCAGAAACCCCCTGAGGGAAGGTGGTGGTGGAAACACCACACACCCTCCGTTGGCGGAATTACCTGCAGGTAGGGAAGAAGGCCTGGCTGGCAAGGAAGTATAATTTATACCTCCCTTAATTTTGGTGACTCTAGTCTATATATATAAACATACAGTAGTAGTCAGCTTGGGAAGCATATTTATATCGAAGGAAAGCGGTTGTGTTCTCTGTGGTCTGTCTAAGTGTGCAAATTTAGTAGAAAATTCCCTGCGTATTGCAATTAGAATGCTGTATTCCCCTGCCTCTGTAGATATGAATTAAACACTTACACCTATTTATCTAGCTATAATGCAGGAATATGGAATTGGCTACTTCATGTGGCTCTGAAATATTCATGAACAGAATTTTCCCATTCTATATATACCCATGGCTGTGTGTATTACAATGCAGTGAAATGTTACGGAAGATGTTAAATCATCCGGTTTTAAAGAGGTTGTGTTTATTTGCTTGTTTTTGTCTTCTTCTTTTTCAGCAATTCCATTTTGAACGTGTTTTAAAAATTGTGTCACTGTGGACAACACTACCATCCTGTCCGTCACTCAGGCTATAACCTGGGCATTATCTTCTTCTTAGAACTATTTGTAGGTCCTCACATCCCAGCCAAATCTAAGTCTTGCTGAAAAACATCTCTCAGATACAACTTTTCTTAGCCATCCACACAGCTAAAGCCCTCATCCTGGCTCTCATCTCGTGTCTCAATTACTGCAACACCCTTTACTCTGACCTCGACAAATACAATCTTGCCCCACTGACATCTATTTAGAATACTGCTGCAAAGATCATTTTCATAGACCATCACTTTGATCATGTCACACTTTCTGGCGATCCCTCCACTGGCTCCTCCTTCTCTATCTCATCAAACAGAAGCTACCTGTCTTCACTTTCAAGGCCCTATCCTTTCCTATCCTCTCACATTCACTAACAAGGAGTCAACTCTCATGTCCGATTGGCCCAAGATACCAGCCTCCATTGACCACTTAGTACAAAGGTATTTGTTTGAAAATTTAACTTCTCTCACGCTGTCCCTCACATGTGGGAGCAGTTCCCCGTACATATCTGCAAAGCTAAGTCATTAGTCCTCTTCAAATCCCTCCTTAAAACTCTCCTTTAGTATGATGCAAAAATCTTGACAACATGTGGGCTGCTTGTATGTTGAGACCACTCCCTGTCATGCTGATCAATAATGCCTCATTGTTTCCTTGCACTCCCCTATCTGTTGTCTCTTGTCTGATACTAAGATTGTAAGCTCTTGGGGACAGGGACTGTCTTCTTTTTCTGTGTCTGTACAGCAGCTGGCACAATGGAGTCCTGGTCCAAGGCTAGGACTCCTAGATGCTACAGTAATACAAGTAATTAATAAATAATAATAACAATAATAATAATAATTTATTTTAGTATTATTATTATTAATTTATTATTATGTATAAAGCTGGAAATACTGGAAGTGATTGTCCATTATTCCTGAGCCAAATTTTGCCTTTGAGTGCACATGAGAGACTCTTACTGAAATCAGTGGGAACCACGAGTTCACATGCAAGGACAGAACATAGACTCTTACCAATATTTTAGAATAAAGTGGTTACTTCCCTTCCTGCCTTTATCTCATTGTTGATGGGTTTCAGGTGCTAAAGGGCAATAGGCAATAGTGTATTTCACACTGACAAGTATTCTTCTACTCACTGAAAAATTAGAGCCAGATTCTACCACACTTACTGATGCGAAGTAGCATTTTATTCCTTAACGCTGATATCGACAGGCTTATTTGTGGAATAATGTGCTAGAGTAAAAGAATCAGAATCTGACGCTTAATGACTTCCAGAAAAGCAGGTGTCATCATAGTTACAGTGTATAAATGCTCATTGAGAAAATATTTTGCCCTTCATAAACGTTTTAATAATATTGCACTATCAATAAGTGGAATCTGCAAAGCACCTTTAAAATTACAGAAGTAAACTAGGCATATTCCTGAGATGTCAGCCTTTCACAGATATAACCAGGTAATTGCAACGTGGTACGCATTCTGCAGCATCAATTAACATAAAAAAAAGGCACAAGCTTTCATTAACATTAAATAGGTTTCCTCGGTAGCCCACGTAGGAGAGGAATTCAGTTTCAGCAACATTTAAAGAAAGAACTTTTATATCGTATTATGTAAAAGACCCTGAGGGCATAAACAAGACAGTTGGTGAGATGTGCTGCTACTTAGCCAGTATGTTAGTCACACTAATAAATAAAACCATATTGCATCAGCATAAGAATCAAATGAAAGCTGCTAATGCTGAAAGGTCATCGCCACCAGATCTCTATGGTTTCTTTATCAGGAAAATGTTAAATTCAATACAACTGTAGAGGGGGAATAGCATAAATATTAATAGATGAAAGCCATTTCTAAGAGCACATCATGACAGAGGACAAAACATTGGACAGCTTGCGACTTTCAGGCAGTTTTTCCCCATTTTCATGGGTCCATATATCAAAGCCTGACAATAGGACCCAGCTGACATTTAGACACTCGCCTACATCTAAAAATGATCCTATATGGATTGAAGTTCTGACTAAGGACGAAATTCAAAAATATACTACTCCTTTTTAAGAGGGTCAGTCTTGGTGCCCTTCTAGAAGATCCAAGTATTCCTGATACCTTATTGCTTCCCTCTACTCTCATCCTTACCCTTTTATATAGTATGCTTACCTGCTTTGAATTTTGCTCAGCTATATTTATGTTTCCTCAGTGGTTCTTTTTTCTGTTTGTGTGGTTTTTCTTTTCATTCAACTTTGTCTTGCACGTTTGCTGCTTGTTTTTCATTGTTCTCCCCTCTGCATCATATTTTTTACTGCTCTTGGATTTTGCCTTCTTACCTAGGTTAGTTTTAATTTCTTTGCCTGAATTATTTGTTTAGCATTTTCGTTAACAAGAAATAATGGCAGTGGGTATCTGCAACTTTTAGTAGAACATATTCATGGGGGTTAAGGCCAGAAGGGACCAGTAGATCATCTAATCTGACCTCCTGTATATCACAGGCCATTAAATTTCACCCAGTTACCCCTGTATTGAGCCCAATAACTTGTGTATATAAATGAATTGCATTAGTAATATTTATGCTTACATATACACCTTAACTAAAATTTTCAAAGATGACAAGTGAAAATTGCTTTAATTTTGGGGTGTCCAACTTAAGACAACTTAAAGAAATTTGATTTTCAGAAGATAGGTGCTCAGGGCTTTATGAAAATTAGGCCCCTTTAGGGTGTAATAAGTTGGACACCCTAAAACAGAGTCACCCCAAATCACTAGTCACTTTTGAAAATTTAGGCCCCAGATATTAATAATCCAACTCTGAAGTTTGACCCTGTGACTACTTACTAAAGTGAGATTCCATTTTTTTTATGTGCTAGACTACTTTCCAATATGGAATTATTTATCTCTAATTATTGATTCATTTTAAACAAACTGCCCAAATAATATAAAATATGAACAGCTGTGTTGTGGTGAGTTTTCAGACAAGCATTTTTCCTCTAAAGTTTGTGGTTCCCAGTGGTTCTCAAACTAGGGCAGCCGCTTGTTCAGGGAAAGCCCCTGGTGGGCCAGGCCGGTTTGTTTACCGGCTGCGTCTGCAGGTTCGGCCGATCGTGGCTCCCACTGGCCGCGGTTCGCCGCTCCAGGCCAATGGGGGCTGCAGGAAGGGCGGCCAGCACATCCCTCGGCCCGTGCCACTTCCCACAGCCCCCATTGGCCTGGAGCGCTGAACCGCGGCCAGTGGGAGCTGCGATCGGCCGAATCTGCGGACGCGGATGGTAAACAAACCAGCCCTGCCCGCCAGGGGCTTTCCCTGAACCAGCGGTGGCCCTAGTTTGAGAACCACTGCAGTAGACTAATAAACTGTCAGGCATGCTACAACAGTTCATGTGTCTATACCTTAGTCTTCAAAACACCAAAAAGAGTCTCACAGTAGCAGCCGTGTTAGTCTGTATCCACAAAAAGAAAAGGAGGACATGTGGCACCTTAGAGACTAACAGATTTATTTGGGCATAAGCTTTCGATGAAGTGAGCTGTAGCTCACGAAAGCTTATGCTCAAATAAATTTGTTAGTCTCTAAGGTGCCACAAGTCCTCCTTTTCTTTTTGCAAAAAGAGTCTGTAATTTTTCTATCCTGTAGCATATTATTATGTTAATTTTGTTGGGATCTGGGCTACATATTCCATTAAATTCCTACGATATTTTAAGATTCTAGAAGCATCCTGTAATAAGTCAGTGGCAGATGGCGTATGAAAGAAATATTTGTTGAGCTTAACAGAGTGCATTTGTGAGATAGACAAAAGTATCATTTTGCATTTCATAACAACTGTCCCTCTCTAAAGTGGAGAAAATTTACAGCCAAACATTGCAGATTTGCAGCTTTCTAACTAACTGGTATAAGTTCAACAAAGTACGAAGTAAACTTAGGTATTCTTTGCATATTTGTATGTTGCATTGTATGTTCAAGCCTAAGGTAATGAAAATTTTTGATGAGAGAATTGTACTGACAATGCTTTTTTTCCCTTTACATTATCTGAAGCTATATACATTGCAAATATCCAAGGGCCTGACACTGATACCCCCTACTCATGCAGAGTAGTACCTCAGTCCATGAGTAATCTGATTAATTTCAAAATCACTGGGACTACTGCTGGAGCAAGGACCTATTCAATATGAGTAAGAGTATCAGAATCAGCTGCAAAATGATTACTGTTTTGGCTTTATTTTGGTCAGAGCGAAAGCAGTCCTGCAAACACACACTTTTAACCCCATCACTTTTGGGCAGGAAAGTCTGGGGGAGGCAAGACTATATATAGTGAAACCAGGAGGGGTATGGAAGGTTATTTTGCCCGGCTCTTTGGAGGCCGTGGGTCCTCAAGAAATTTACTGTCTGGGATATTTTAGAAGTTTTAATAGCATAAAAAGGAGGTAAGCTTGCACCCTCTAGTTTGTATTGTAAGCCTATTTTTAATGGTAGTTTGAATGACTACCACCCTGTGGTTTTGGAAATGTGCAAAAGCACAGAAAGATAAAAATATAATGCAAAGACAAACGCTGATATAAAAAGAATTAGGGGAAAGTAGCAAAGGCCTGGCCTGACATAATTAATTAATTCATGGAGGGAGGCCTCATCTTTTGGAAAATAAGATTAGGGGAGGGTATAAATGTTGATTGCTAATAAATACATGTACATGTTTAAGAATATTTATTTTCTGATAAAGGCTCTTTCACTGGGAAAAGGTCCCATTAACCCGCAGAAGGTCATTGCTCCCAGAGTGGGAGGAGAGAGCCCTAAATTATGCAGGAAACAGTAGGATTTGACTTCCAATTTTCAAATGATGCCTTTTTACCTCTAACCACTTCTTTTCCTTTGTTGTTTAGCCATGGTGTCACTTTTTGGTCCTCTTATTATGTTTTTTAATTTGGGGTATACATTTAATTTGAGCCTGTATTTTGGTGTTTTTAAGAAGTTTCTATGCAGCTTGCAGGCATTTCACATTTGTGACTGTACCTGTTACTTTCCACTAGCTTCCTAATTTTTATGTTCTCCTTTCTAAAGATAAATGTTACTCCAGTGGGCTTCTTTAGTATTTCCTTCCCCACACAAGAATGTTAAATTTAATTATGTTATCGTCACTATTACTGAGAACTTCATGTATATTCACCTCTTGGACCAAATCCTGTGCTCCACTTAGGACTAAATCAAGAATTGCTTCTCCTCTTGTGGGTTCCAGGACTAGCTGTTTCAAGAAGCAGTCATTTATGGTGTCTAGAAATTTTATTTCTGCCTCCTATCCCGAGGTGACATGTACCCAGGCAATATGTGGATAGTTGAAATCCCCCATTATTATCGAGTTTTCTATTTTTATAGCCTCTCTAATCTCCTGGAGCATTTCACAATCACTGTCACCATCCTGGTCAGGGGGTTGGTAGTATATTCCTTCCACTATATTCTTATTATTCAAGCATGGAATTTCTATCCATAGAGATTCTACTATACAATTTGATCTATTTAAGATTTTTAATATATTTGACTCTATGCTTTCTTTATAGTGCCACATCCCCACCAGCACGACCTACTCTGTGATTCCTATGTATTTTGTACCCTGGAATTACCATCTACCATTGATTATCATCGTTCCACCAAGTTTCTGTGATGCCTATTATATCAATAGGCTCATTTATTACCAGGCATTCAAGTTCTCCCAATTTTAGTATTTAGACTTCTAGCATTTGTATACAAGCACTTACAAAATTTGTCACTTTTTAGTTGTCTACCATTATATGATGGAATTGAATGGCACTCTTTTTCATCTGTTTCTCTTCAGCTCCGATCTGTACTTTATCAGCTTCTATCCTCTCCTCTTTACTAACATACAGAGATTCCCCGTTAATAGATCCTCCCCTAAGGGATGCCTCCATTCGAACCGTGTGCTTCTCCGCACCTATCAGCTTTCCCCAGCCCTTAATTTAAAAACTGCTCTACGACCTTTTTAATTTGACACGCCAGCAATCTGGTTCCATTTTGGTTTAGGTGGCGCCCACCCTTCCTGTATAGGCTCCTCTTTTCCCAAAAGGTTCCCCAGTTCCTAATAAATCTAAACCCCTCCTCCCTACACCATTGTCTCAGCCACGCATTGAGGCCCTGCAGTTCTGCCTGTCTAACTGGCCCTGCTCATGGAACTGGAGGCATTTCAGAGAACACTGCCCTGGAGGTCCTGAACTTCAATCTCTTACCTAGTAGCCTAAATTTGGCCTCCAGGACCTCTCACCTATCTTTCCCTATGTCACTGTACATGCACCACGACCACTGGCTCCTCCCCAGCACTGCACATAAGCCTGTCTAGATGTCTCCAGAGATCTGCAACCTTTGCACCTGACAGGCAAGTCATCATGTGGTTCTCCAAGTCATCACAAACACAGCTATCTATATTTCTAATGATTGAATCCCCCATTACTATTACCTGTCTCTTTCTAATAACTTGGGTCCCCTCCCTCGGAGAGATATCCTCAGTGCGAGAGTATACCATGAAATCATCTGGAAGGAGGATCCCAACTATAGGATCATTTCCCTCTACTCCACTTTGATGTTCTTCCCAAGACTTTCATCCTTCTTAACAGCACAGACTGAGGGTGGGACCATTCTACTGTGTCCTGGAAAGTCTCATCTATGTACCTCTCTGTCTCCCTTAGCTCCTCCAGTTCAGCCACTATGGTCTCCAAAGCCCGTACACTGTCTCTGAGGACCACAAGTTCCCTGCAATGAATGCACACATATGCCACCTGCCCACAAGGCACGTAATCATACATTTTGCATTCAGTGCAATAAACTGGATAGCCTCCACTCTGCTGCTGGACTTCTGCCTTCATTCTTTCTACTCATGTAGCTTTTGTTGTTGTTGTTATTTTGGGTGGGAGTGTTTATTGGCCTAAATTTAGAGACTGTTAATAATGTGTATCTGGCTCTCAGGCTCCCTCTCTAAACTCCCTTGCAAAACTCCCCTGTTAGCTGCTCCTGTTCACTAGCTCAGTGGTTCTCAATCAGCATACCCCTGGGGGAACACAAAGGTCTTCCGGGGGTACATTAAATTCTCTAGTATTTGCCTAGTTTTACAACAGGCTACATAAAAAGCTCTAGCAAAGTCAGTACAAACTAAAATTTCATACAGACAATGACTTGTTTATACTGTTCTACATACTCTACACTGAAATATGAGTACAGTGACTTGACACAATACAGAACTTTTCCAAGTCTACAACAATTCCTAACCCACGTTCAGTCCCTATTCAGCTGTTGTTGAGCTGTTGTTGTTCTCAATTGTTGAGAACTGTGTTCAGACACTGTAAAATTCCATCATGCAGACCAGACCTTTGAGAGCCCTTATGAAGCAGAATGTGTACTGAAAATACATTACAACCATCATTGTTCAGTGCTCTTTATTCTCCGTGATCCTTCTTACCAACTGACCCAGAGAGGCAGGGTTTTTTCCCTCTCAATCATACACAGTAATAACCTATAATTCTTTTGTTATATTAATGACATTTACAAGCATATAAACTGACACTTTATTTGAACAACACAATAGAATGGCATTTTATTGTCACAGTTCTTTTATACTCACCCTTGAAGAGATACATTAGTTTATTTGATATAGCTTAATTCATAATGTTTACAATGAAATTATGATTAAACATTTACCTCATGACCTTTGCACTCAAGGCTGACCGAGAAGAACAACATTCAAATAAACTATTTCATTACCAATTATAAACATTCTGAGCTAACATTTCAAGGACAAATGCTGACCCATGAAAGCAGGTCTTTTTTCCACTAAATAAAGCACCTACCGCTTTTGCGAATTCTTTCTTCTAAGAGGTCAGCATCTCCTACAGGAAGTTTCCTATTAAAGATCTCAGCTGAACGAAGGAACATGGCTTCTACTGCTGAGCCCTTCAGCAAAGCAATCTGATCTTCATGATCAAGGGTTTGAAAGCCTGGAAGGATATTAGAAATAAGAACATCAGTACTTTAGGTCCTTTAGTTCTTAATCATAAGGTGCCATTTATTTTATTTAGCATTTGCATATTCGCTGAGCCAAGCAATAGCATTCTTAGTGGCCAAGTGGGCCACTAAGCTGAATTTGGTTAGCAGGCATGCCATGCATCTGTATAAGAGCTAACTGTGTCCTTATCAGGGCTGCTAAGTATTGTGGATGTAAGCAGAGTCAGGATGAGCTCCACCCTGACATCTGGTGGTGAGGGTGGCAAGTTGTGGAAAAGAACTTCAGGGGCTGATCTCATTTGCATAGGCACACCCACCCCGCCTAGAAGGAGGCCAGAGCTGCCCAAATGGTCACTTTGGCTGCTGTGGGATCCCCAGTGTCTCTGTTATTGGGGCAGGAAGAATAGATTGTTATTACCCTGATTATGGGAATCAAGGACAGTGGAACTGTACTTGGCCTTTTGTTATGATGGAGGGACTCGCCATCAACTAGGTAGCACTCGCTAGGCAAGGGACATGGGTTCCAAAACTCTGTGAATAGAGAGACTGGGAACAGGTATTAATACCTGGTGGCATGGGCCCCCTGGTGAGGGCCTTACATGCTAATTGCACTTCCTCCTCTCTCCACTGTGGAATATCAGAGCTAATTTTGATTCCATTAGGAGTCTAGTTACAGGCTGCTGAGCTGAATTCACTTTGGGCTAATGGTGTACCAGCACTGTGGCTCCCTACTACAAGCTGACATCACTGAGTGTTGTGTTAAGTAGTAGGGGAGCCTGAAGCTATATGGCAGAGCTGTTTGCAGCACGGTGAGCGGAGCGGCTGGCGGAGCAGTTTGCGGGACAGCGAGTGGAGCGGCTGGCGGAGCAGTTCAGTTTGTGGGACGGCGAGCAGAGCGACTGGTGGAGTGGAGCCCCATGGAGAGGTGGGGCCATCAGTGTTGGACCACGTAAGGTGCCCCTTAACAGCCCCCCCCCCCAAATCTCCACCCAGGTTGGGAGGTAAAAACTCTGCAGATAAACTTTTGAACTCTGGGGCTGCCCTGACCAGAGACTTTTGGGTCGTTGGACTTTGGGTGATTTTGAGTTGCTGGACTCAAGAACCAAAGGGAAAGGACATGCCCCAATTTGCTTGGGGTGGGTTTTGCTCATGGGTTGTGTTATGAATCCTGTTGGTGGTGTTTCCCCAACATAATGCCACATTGTTTCTCTCTGTTATTAAAAGGCTTTTTGCTACACTCAGACTCTGTGCTTGCGAGAGGGGAAGTATTGCCTCTTGGAGGCGCCCAGCGGGGGTGGTATATATTTGTCCCAGGTCACTGGGTGGGGGCTCAAGCCAGTTTTGCATTGTGTTATTGGAATGGATCCCCTAGATATTGAACCCGGCCCTTGTTGCTGCCAACTCTGACAGGCAGAAGGGTTACATGTACATTTAAGCCTGGATTCAGCTGGGGGCAGCACCGGGGCTTGAGCTATGGGGTCAGTGCTGGGACTGAAACCAATGCTTCCCTCATACCTAAAGCCCCAAACCCTGGCTACCCCTGCGGGGTTCAAGCTGGAAACGGATCCGTGGGGCTGAAATGCTGAGCCCTGGCACCCCCCACGCGGCAGAAGCCAGGAGCAGAGTCACAGGGCTGAAGCCCCAAACCCCAGTGCTCCCCCCAGTCTAAAGCTCTGAGCCCCAATGCTCCTGAGGGTCATAAACCCCCAGCCCTCGCCCTGTCTAGACTCCAGACCCTCCCACACACCCTGCGGCTGCAGCCCCAACCCCTCCATAGCTGAAGCCGTGAGCCCCAGGGCTAAAGCCCCGAGGTAGTACAGTATTTGCTGTTTTTTGGTTGTTGTTGGTTTTTGTCTCTGCTGCTTCCTGACTGATGACTTCTTGTTTCACAGGGTGTCCGGTTGACTGGTAAGTCCATAACTCTGGTGTTCGTGTCTTTGAGGTTCTGCTGTATAGGGATATGTGCAAACAAGGGGCTGGCAATCAAAAATCATGCCTCCTTTTCATGATTTTTAAGCTTTGTTATTTTGGATAAAGGCTTCCCCCTATATTTTGGATAGGGATTTATCCTTTCTGTGGGCCTGGGCTCTTCCCCTATTGTAGTAAATTGCCAAACTCCCATAAACTTCAGTGAGTGCAGAATGGGGCCTCTACATACAAGAGTGGAACTGAAGGTTACGAAAAGCCCAGTTCATGCTGACTGCCACTACAGACCCAGTACAATGAGCCTGTACCAAGTCCATGAAGCAGCACACAAACAAGGAAATAGAATACAGAGAATGAAAGGAAATAGTTAAAGTCACAGATTTAAAGTCACAACAACTAAACTGTGCTAAATCTCACTACTTTAAATTTTCAAATGGCAGTTGTATTTGATCCTAGAAGGCCCTTTCCCTTTTTTCCTCAGTATACACTGATGAACATAACTCCGAAAAGAGCTTGTTTGTTCCGCATTTCCATCTCAAAGTTATTTTACTCTAACAAGACTGCAAGCCCAAGATTTTCATGAGAATCCACTAATTTCAGGAGCCCAGGGGAAGTCTTTTGCCTGATTTTCTTAGGTGCTGAGGATCCATCCACCTCCTCCAGTTGAAATCAATGGGAACTGCAGGTACTCAGCAGCTATGAAAATAAGGCTCAAGTTGGGTGCCCAAAATGAGGCAGTCAGAATTAGTGGAGACTTTTGAAGATTTGGGCCTCACTTTGTTCTTGACTTGAGGCCAACAGACCATCTGTATTACAGAAATCTTGTAAGGGTTTCCCCCCCATTTCCTTTTTCAAACTGCCAGGCTCGCATCCTTCCAAGTCTCCCTCCCCCTCTCACTCACACATGTAGGTGTGTGTAATCTTGTTTTGGATCAGGTGAGATTGCCTTCAACTTGATTAGCATAGAACAAATTAAATTCCTGCTTTAGTGTTAATAAAGAATTGGTAGCATTATCATCTTTCAGCACTGAACTGAACCCATTCAAAACTCATTCACTTTATTTTTTTCATTTATTTCCTGTGAACCTGTGCCCATTAGTTTGCAAAAGAAAATACAATTGGAATTGTAATACTGTAGAGGCTTTAAAATAATCCCATAACAGAGGGAGGAAAAGGGCAATGCTAGAAAAAATGAAATTTTAACATATTAGAATATGAAAATATGTATGTATGAATGAAGGTGAGAGGCAAAATGGTCTAGTGCAGCAGTTCTCAATGAGGGATCCACAGCCCCCCGGGGGTTGCGAGCTGATTTCAGTGGGTCCATGAGCCCTGGTGCCCCACAGGACAGAAACCCCAAGCCCTTGGGCAGAGTTGCTCCCTCATAAATTGCAGTGCCTTAACCAGAGCGGGGCAGGCCCATACACACCCCCTCACCTCCTCCTCTCCCACATTGCTCCTAGGCCCCACCCCCTGGCCAGGTCAGAGGCAGGAAGCCGGAACGGGGCAGTGCGGGGCAGCTGCTGCTCTGGCTGGTACCATGGAGCGGGCAGCCGAGGCACTTCCCCATCTCCCCCCGCCTGCACCCCTTCATGCTGCTGGTGCCCAGCGCTGCAGCTGTTCCTCAACTCCCAGCCTCCTTTGACTGCTTGCTGGCAAAGCCCTTGGGGAGCAGCACACAACTGCTAGCTACCCCTTCCCTGCACCCTGAGCTACCCCGCCCCCTTTCTGCACATGGCCCCTAGCCAGCCCCTGCCTGACCCTGAGTGGTTTTCAAACTTTTTGAGCTGAGCCCCCACTTTGACTTTTAATTTTTGGTTGCCCTCCCCCTGGGCCCTGGAGTTTTTATGGCATGTTTGGGGACGGGGGAGGAGGCTCAGCAAGAAAAAGGTTGAGAACCCCTGGTCTAGTGGATGGGGCACTGAACTAAGGACTCCAGAAACCTCTGTGTAGGGATTAATGACCAGTGAATCTACCCGCCCTACCTCCACGCCTCTTTACTCCAAGCCACATGGCACAGAAAGGTGCGGGGAGCCTCACACAGAGATGGGTTCCATGACAAAGGAGTAGAGATGGATGACCTGCATATACTCTGCACTCCTCCTCTCCAAATAGAAAAACTCTGCCTCTTGTGCTGTACCTGAAGCCACTTGGGATGGGGCAGGATGTGCTTCAGAATGAACCTAACAGAGCTGTGACACATTTGGCCTCTCGAGGTAGCATGATGCTAGATTTTTATAATGCCTCTTCCACTGTGAATTGAAAAACTGAAATCTCGTTTTCAATGTGATTCTGTGATTCATTATTCAAGGAGTCCAAAACACAAACCTTGATAAACATCCCTTCCACACACTTAAAGCCAATGTTCTAAGCACACACACTTCAGTGGATGACACTGACCTAAAGGCTTAAACAGAAAAGGGGGCACAGGGAATAAAATAAAGTTTCTAAAGTGTTAGAGTCAATTTTAAGGAGCAATATTTTGCATTGCAACATTATTTTAAAATAATGGACCTTCAAAGACTCCTAAAACACCCAGAACATTTTGTCCTTGAATAGATATAGAGGATATTCCTTCTGAAACTGGTTAAGTTTGAATCTTTCAAAGCAGTCTCTTGGAGTATAAAGCTTCAGTTTTTTAGGTCGCATAAGTGGCTTATGTGTATTGGCAGGGACAATGGAACATACTATTATACATCCTCTCAGCTATACATACCTAGATATACATAGCAATCAAGCTGCAACTAAAATCAATTGGAGGTTTGTCATTAATTTCCGTGGGAGCAAGATTTGGTCCATTGTGACATACCTGGTAACTTTTTGGTGAATTCCACAAGAACCTGAACATGACTGGTAGCCATTTCTGTTAAGATGAGAAAATTTTCTTCAGCACTGAATTCCTCTTGTAACTAAGTATTTAAAATTAAAAAAACAATGGTTAATAAAAGCTGACACTTTGGACTTCTGTCATTCTTTTTGTAAGAATATCTCAAAGCACTACACAAATATTTACTAATTAATCCTCACAACACCTCTGTAATATAATAGGTAATAAAAGTAAACAGAAGTTTGGGATTTTAGGATTTCAGGTGGATTGTGGCAGCTGCTTGCCACTACAAAGCAATGTTACACAGTAGTTTAGATTAAGGAGTGAGGAAAGACACTGTATTCAGTTGCAACTGCACTGGGAATTTAGAAAGGCAGAATATCATCATTGGAATATCATTGGAATTTGGCCAGATCACCAGGGTTAACAGTCCTACACTTATGAAAAGAGCATGAAACCTTTACGGACCCCAAGTGATCAGAACCTTGCTTTTTCAATATCGTGTGTGTAACCGCACCTCCAGCAGTACCACACTGGAACATTAGTTCATATGGATTCAAGGGGAAGGGTGCCAACTACTCAACTAACATTACTGCCTACAGCACCCAGGATATTCCTTGGAGGTCACCCATCTAAGTATTTACTTGGCCCAACCCTATGTGCTTGCAAGATCTGATGGAACTGCAGCAACAAGTAGCATAGTTTCAGACCAGCTACTACATTGATTCACCACAACGACGAGAAAAGAAATATATCATTACAAAAAATTGCTCCAGCAGTGCAAAGGGACAGTATAGCTGATTTAAGTAGACAACTGAAGTGGTTGTAAAACCCAAGTGACATAGAACTGGCATAGCCAGTTCTCCGCACATGCCACATAACTCCCCCGGTATAGTGGAAAGTCAAAAGGATTGAGCCCTGAGGAGAGCTGGTCAACATTTTTTGTTCAAAACTTTTGTTGTTGTTGTTTTGTTTATTGACATTTTCCATTTTTTTAACAAAAAAAAACCCCCAAACTGAATTTTTTTAGTTTTCAAACTTGGAAACCAAAATATTTTCTCCCATTTTCTCCTCTCTTTTCCCCCTTTATCTTTTCTCCCCTTTTTCTGCTTCTTTTATTTTTCATTTTGCCACTGAAAAAGAGAGGCGGTGAAAGAAAGGGAAAGAAAGAAAGGGGGGAGAAATCCCAAAAGGAAAAACTGAAAAAAAAAAGAAGTTTTTGGTTCCAAAAACTGAAACATTTCAAGTTTTTGGTTTGATATTCTTGTTGAAAAGTCCGAATTTTTTTTGCGATTATTTTCTTACCAGATCTAGTCCTAAGGCTGCTCTAACTTGCACTTAGGAAGAATAACCATAGTCTGATAAGGCAATAAAAAGCCACCTTTGCCTCCCACTTCCTGGATTCTTTGCTGTGCTCAGCCAGACCAAAAGATCAAGTGTCTTTATATGTGTGTTTGTGTGTGACGGCGACTTTATGACAACAGTGTTGGAGGCTGTAGTTTATTCACACAAATTCAGATTCTACTAGTCAATGTAGATTTCAGTTAAGCAATATTCAATATAGCATCACATTATACTACCTATTTGAAAGTCTTCAGTGATTAATCATTATCTGAGTGATTTGAGGGTGTTAGTCACTTTCCCCCAAGAAGCACACTCTTCTCCTCAATATTTGGGTTCAATGAACAAAGAAATGGTCAGATTGTAGTGATTTAAGAACAGATTCTGATTTTCTTATATACTTTTAGATTGTAAACTCTTCTTTTAGATTGTAAACTCTTTGGGGGCAAGTACTGTAATTTACTATGTGTTTGTACAGTGTCAACCTGGTTGAGGGCTCTAGGTGCTACTTCCATATAAATGTTAACTTATGTTCACAGCATACACCCAGAAACATTAAATTAAAAAAAAACATAAATATCCTTGCTGGAAGGTTGCTTTATTTCTTAGAATTCAAAATGTTTACAAACAAAAAGAGCGCGGAAACAGACTGCTCCCTAAAACAGACTGACATAACTCACCCCAACTTGCTTTAAGCTGCTCCCAGATGTTACAGAGCCTGTAGCCTGCAAACAGGACCAGAAAACCCTCCCACTCTTAAAGTGACAGCTTGCAGTTCAAACACAGCCCTCATTAGACCACCTTAACTAATGTTAATAATAATAATAAAGCCCCGTAGTCTCTGCATACAACCCAAATGACAACTTTCAAAAGACTAATTAATTTGTGTACTTACAAGTTTTTTTGATACCTCTTGAGGAATTCTTTGTTTACTATATGAATCCATGATGTAATGAAGAAGGTTCTGCTGTTCTGGGGTAAGTTCTACTTTCTCCTATACTGGCAGAAAAAAACCCCATAAAGTTCAGTAACTGGAAGTGATCTAGCATCTCTTACTTCAGTAAGTTTGTATCGATCTACGTCTTACATTTGGATGTCAACAAGATGAGAAGTCTGCCTAGCCCCTTAGAGACTGCAGATGTATACAAAAGATCAATGATAGAGTGGTATAAATGTTTTACCAGCATGAGTTTGGAGTGGAAGTATTGTCAGGTTTGGTAATTAGTGAGTTATGTGGACATCCCAAAACCTCAATACCATACCCTCATATATTCTATACATGACACTTATGTTACAGAAAAACTATTTTATAGATGTTTTAGCGAGTTTCAAAAAACATCTGGACTCTTTGTATATCTCAGGTATCGTAATTATCATGTGTCCCCAACTGGGTAAGGCTCAAAAGAAGCACTAAAAGCCTCTAACGTGACTTGATATTGCTTTTCTATACCTAAGAATATCAGATTTTAAGGTCTAATATCTCCGCACATTCCAGGTCTAGAAGCAAACACTAGGTCCATTTGGAATGTCAGAAATCTTGCTTTTCCTTTGCTCCTATTTCTAGTCCTGAAGGGCAGCAAGGTATCCAAATTTAAATCTGTAACTGATGCAAGTAAGGACTGAATATTGCCATCATGGCCTTTGGGCAGCTGTAAATTTTTTGGGGGGTAGTGTTGGAGGATTGGAATTCCACATTTGGGGAGAAAGAGCAATGTTTCCTTCTATCAAACTGATCTTTTTATGGCAACTGTTTGCAGGTACTCAGAGATTTGGCATATTAATAGTAGTCCTGAGGGAGATGGATTCATGACAGAGTGCACGTGAGGTGGTCAAAGGTGCATGATAATTTATAAAACCGTAATTATTCAATAGACACATCCCATGCAGAGATTAGATCTGTAAATATATATCGTAAAAATATCCACGGATAATGTGCACAGCCATGTGATGAATTTTACTTAATGTGTATTCTTCAGTTTATCCCATGCATATTTCTACCACATAGATCTAATCTCTGTGTGGAATGTGTATGCTAACGTGTGCATGTGCATATGCACATGCATGCATAATTAACATGTTAGGGTCAAGACACCTCCCCTTAGAATCTATATGAGAAGTTATCGTTTTACATGTTATTGACGTAGACTAATGCCTTAGATCCTCAAATAAGGCTACTTCATTAATTATAGGTAAACACTATAAACACTGAGGGAAATGTGTCTGGCTACATAAGGTGATTCTCTAAATTACTTCAGTGTAACCATAGTATGCTGTGTTCGTTGCATGTAGCTAAAACATCCTAATTATTGTACAGACTATTTCCATGAATTTTATTACCCTGTATATTTTAGTTGTAGATGTCACTTGCTTCAGGTCCGCTCCCTCGTTATCTTCGTTGGCTGTCTGATCAGGCGGCTGTTTCACATGTTTTCTTAGACGTTTTGACTTGCATTGTATTTCTGTTAACAAACCTGCAGCATTGCAAATAATACATTCATAGGATTCGCACCCCAAAAGACATTTTAGGGTAGGTTAATTTTCACATACCAGTGTGGAACCAAGTAAGTACATGAGCATGCCCACATATTGCCCTTTAACACCAATAAACGACTTACCCATGCAAGACATTCTCTGAAAACAGCTTTCAGAGTAGCAGCCGTGTTAGTCTGTATTCGTAAAAAGAACGAGGAGTAGAGACTGACAAATTTATTTGAGCATAAGCTTTCGTGAGCTTATGCTCAAATAAATTTGTTAGCCTCTACGGTGCCACAAGTCCTCCTTTTCTTTCTGAAGACAGCATTCTCCTTAGATACAAGTACTTAGGCCACTCAAAAAATCGACCTAATTTGTTTACTGTATGAATCCATGATGTAATGAAGAAGGATTATTTCTACCTAATTTCATAGTGTAGACATACCCTCCGATACATAGATGAAAGGCTATGGATGTTATGATCAGCATTTTTGGGACGAGCCAACTTCTACTAGTGCAAACCAGGGTGCAGCCTCACTTGCAGAACATCCACTTAGAAGGGGCACAGGCATCTGCAGCGCCACTCTGCTGACAGATCTAGTGTTGCTGGTACAAACCAAAAGTGAATCATGCTGGCCAGGGAGAGGATATGGCTGAAGTGTCTGGGAGATGTGCTGATCCAGTGCATTATCTGGTCAACTGCCACAATTTGTACCTCCCTGCACCAGCAGGTTGAATCAAGCCCAGGGTTTATTATTGATTAGAGTCTATTGTGTTCTTAAATTAAATATTTGTCACTTTATGTATTTATTCTTATAGACTGTAAACAACTTGGGTCGGGGCTATCTTTAGGTGCATTATGCACAGCAACCAGCACATCATCTGTGCTGAACAATTACTAAATAATAACAATTAACAGAACCAACTCTCAAAAGAAAACCAGCAAACTGACCAACAGGCAAGCAGGTATGAATGGATCTAAGAATATAATCATCACAGAACTTCAATTTAGAGTTTCTTTCAAGGAGTCTGCCTGGCTCTCCAATCTTGAAAATGCAGAACAGGAAAAGAGACTCATTCAGAAAATATATGATGGTGGGGAAAGATATGTAAACACTGAATTCAGTTGTGAATGTTTTTAATTTCCTGTTTAAGCACTATATAAAATAACCTACCAACAGCACTGAGAGAAGAGGAAGTTTACATGATTAAAATAAGACTTACATATAGTACCTTGAAATAGGAAAATATCAGTGACAGGAATGTTGCAGATAATAATTGGCATCAAGGTATGTGATTGTACTGCCTCATTTTTACAACATCCTAGCTTTATTTTTCTAAAGAATAGATGTAAAGCAATCCTACTAAAACCATTGGGCCAGATCCTCAGCTGATGTAAACTGGGGCAGTCAGTGGAGCTACACTGATTTATACCAGATGAGGATCTGGCCTATTTCTTTTCTGGGGAAAATTTGGTTTGCTTTGTGTCCTGTACACTAAAGGCCTGATTCTGCCATTCTTACTTATGCTGAGTAGTACTTTGGGGGTGAAATTATAGCTCCACTGAAGTTAGTTGCAAACCTCCCATTGCCTTCAATGCAGCCAGCATTTTACTCTAATTCCACAAATGGCTCCATTTCAGTGAGACTAGGAGTGCGACTCAGCCGGAATAAGAGTGGCAGAATCTGGCCTTTAAGTAGAAACTCAGGTCACGCTAAAGAACTGCAACTATAAGTACAAAAATATATTTGAAGCTGATGGTTAAATAATTTCACCGTATTTGTGGTTTATGTGCAAAGGACATGGAAACGTTTAGTGAGTAGGGCCATAAATGTTTATAAGACTCTACCTCCCTTTTTGCTATAGCAAAATTCTTCAGTGTTTATAATTGCAACCCTCTGGTATGAGTAACTGAAACAAAGTTCAAGGTAACCTTTTATTTCAAAGGAACTTCTTCAACTTAAGACAATGTATAAATAGAAGCTTGAGGTTTTACCACCCTGTCAAGCCCTGATCTAAAACCAACCATATACGGTATGGTCTTCCTTTGAAACTTGTTAAATGGTGACTTGCAAAATGTCCTCACTGAAGTGCTTTAGAACATGCTTATGTTTAAGTTATGAGTAACATGAGATACCCAGTAACAAAGTAAGTGTTTCCATTGCAGAGAAAGATTCAAATGGCAGCACCTATTGTCGGTCTTTGTTTCACATATGCCAATTTGAGAAAATGATCAGCCAGTTTAAAAGTTTCATGTGTCCTCAGTCAGTATTATTTACACTAACCTATTTTTTTTCTGTGATCTGTTGTTTTGCTGCTGCTATGAGTCACTCAGAGTATCCTGATCTCTTGAATTTGTGGAACAATGAATCTGAGTCCAACTCCATGGGTTTTTATTTTCCTATGACACTTACTGACTCATTGAGTGCTATCATCACTTTGGTGGCATTTGTTTGGATATTTATGTATTGTACGAGAATATGTCATATCTCAGGATCTTTGTAGTCTGTTCAATTTACAGAATGAAAGATTAATTATATTATATTTGCATGCATTCCAAATATTGATGGAGGTTATTGTTTCTCACAAAGCCAACAGTTAATATAGCATCCCATGATCAGATTAAAAAAGAGAAGTATATTAAAAACTCAGAGTAGATTAATTTCCTGTATGAACCTAAATTGGTTTGACACTACAGTGTGCTAAAATGATTGGAGCCATCAATAAATAGAATAAACTGCAGTCCTATTCACTGAAGGCAGCATATGCAGGTGTGTACACTATATTTCTAGGAGTGAGCCTTCAAATATGGAATGACTATTACTGTTATAGTTGAAATTGAATTACTGGTAGAACTTTAACTCCTCATTTTGGGGTGTAGTGCAGTATCGCAGATGTTTAAAGTACATTGGCCTGGAGCTTGGTAATGTATATAATTAAGATGTCAGCCTGAATTCCATTTTTTTAATATAAAACGTGGTTTAAATCTAAAAGCCAAGTTCTTTGGAGGTGATTGTACCTATATAGCTCTATACCTCCATTAGAAGAACTAATGAGACTATTTAAAAAAAGGGCTGCCCCTTAACAGGCCAGCCCAGATTGCCAGAGGAGGACTGCAGCACACAGCAACTTCCAGCCAATGGTAGCCCTCCTTTTTCAGGAGATCCGCCATTGGTTGATTGCCAGCACTTCATACAAGCATTGGAATTGCCTGGGAAGGGCTGGCAGGCAGTCCATAAAAAGGTGGTTTTGGGTAGGGGTAAGTCTGTTCCTTCTCTGCCCTACATAGCACTGAAAATTCCCTGCTTCTTTGTATTCCTCCCCTTCTCCAATTGATGCCTTCCACCACCTCCATCCTTTTTCCATAGCTACTGGAGTGGCTTTTCCTCACACTTGGGCAGCCCCTTTGGCTCTTGCCTTTCGCTGTGTCAGCCCACTCTGGCAGGGAAAGTCCTTTCTTCACCACCAGATCATCACGCACCTCACGCTCTGGTGTCCCCTATCATTAACCAAATCTCATCATTCATGGGTATGTCATGCCTATTCAATAAGATTTGTTGAGCATGGACTGCAGTGCCTTTAATGCTACAGTTCATGCCTTCAGATTTGCTAGATTATATCTTTGAGGGTTTTACCCACCTTTGTATATGTATGGAGGTTTCAGCATATTAGCCACAGCCCAGTTAGACAAATGTAAGATTGAATATATTTTCAAAGTACTTTGCTTGCTTGATGCAAATACCTGTATACATACATTCAGCCAACATCCCCATTTGTTTGCATTTCCGCAGGCGGCACTCCTGGCACTTTCTTCTCATGTACATGTCCATCTCACAATTGCCTCCATTTTTACACTTGTATACAGCATTTTTAGTGATACTTCTTCTGAAGAAGCCTGTGCAAACAACAGTGAGATAGATGTGTAAGAAGGCACTGCAAACTGGGGAACTGATTAGCTTGAAAAGAGACTGCATAACTGTTTCACCCTCTGAATGCAACACATTCTGCAACAACTCCAGTTTCTTTTGGTATCACTTGGACATGCTGATGGCTGAATTATTGCTACTTTAAACCATTACTTGCACCTAAGTGGTCCATGCAATATCATTTAGAACCAGATATTATATAATGTGGGTCTATACACTAGACATTGGCCTGAACTAAAATCCCACATCCAAATATCTGGGATCCTTGAGAAGGTTCAGATGCAAATTTGGAACCCATCACTGTGGTTCAAATACCAGGATTATACACAATACTGGACAGTACTCTAATAGCCAATGAACAACTATGAGGCTACAATTCACCTGAAGGACTCTGAGGACAGGACAAGCCATGAGAGTGCAGGCAGCAAACCCATCTGAGTGAATTCCCATTGTCTCAATTACCGAGAATTAGAGTACTTGCAAACACGTGTAAGCAGGGTCACACAAACTGCCTGCCCATCCAGAATGAAGCATCTGAACTATATTTAGTTTCATCCTACATATTAAAGTAGACGATTCCTCCCTCGTTTGCAACAACCCCCTGCCTCCTTCATTAAACTCTGCCCTTCTGGTACACTGAGGCCCTAATTCAGCAAGGTACTTAAGCACTTTTCTAACTTTAACCACACAATTAGTTCCACTGAAGTCAAGTTTCACGGAATTTAGTTTCCCTGGATTCACTCCAGGTTTACATTGGTGTAAAGAACTGCAAACAGAAATTAACCCAAAGAAAATCATGGATCCACAGACCCCTTTCTGATTCAGTACAAAGCCCTTATTCACTGTCCAACCTGTACTCAGACTGCGCTACTGTGGAAAAGACAGTATGCATTCATGCAGTGAAATTCTATGCAATAAAAGACGATTATAATACCATTTACTAGGGGGGCAAAGATAAAGTTGCACAGGCAACCTTTGCTTTAACATTTCCTGAACTTTTAGTGCTTCATTTTGCAAGCATAGCATTTTTCGAATGCTGCGTTTTAGATGGGATGATTTAGCAGCATTCAAAGAGGGAGTGAACTCTGTCAGGCATGGGAAATAATCTCAACTCTTCCATCGGTTTGGTGGCAGAATTTTAAAAAGGGACTCCTGGAAGCCCCTGAGGGCACATGGCTGATTTGTAGTACAGGCTAACCCTAATCTCAGCCCTGGTAGTATTCTACCTGACACTTCCATTCACTAAAGGTGGGACTGAACAAAAACACAGGATCCAATCACCCACAGTCAACTCGGGGGGGAAGTTCAGATCTGGCTCTCTTCTTTGTTTTCTCTCTGAAAGGCATTGAACTAGGACACATATGCCTACATACACCCCTGAATTGTTGAGAAATTCACTGTGGATCCAAATTACAGTGTCATGGCTCAGGCCCATCTTTAATTTAAATAATCCATCCCAGCCCTAACATTTTGTTACAAAAAATAATAAAATTCTATTTAGCAACAACAAACTTGGCACTTCTTTGACTCCTGTCTCCTGTACTGTGTGTTTTGAATAGTTCTCTTTTTCCATTCAAATATACTTGATTGACACTAACCTCTTTTGAAATGCAGATTATTTGGAACTTTCAGTCAGACCCAGACATTATTTTTGTTTGCCATTCACATGGAGTTTAACACATTTCCATATGCTGGTCAGGGAAGGAAGAAAAGGTCTAGGTTTAAACTGTAGATTTTCAATACCAGTTAAATGGCAGTTCAATTTGTTTCAGATCATGTTCTAATTTTATTTTAAACAATTTATTTAAAGGCTGCAATTCATGAAGAAAATCATTTATGATAGTTATATTCAAAAGCTGTATGCAAATATGTTTATGACCATTAGAAGTCAGATTGCTGTTGTTATGGCTAGCATAAACAAGATCTAGGCAACACTTTATTAGCTGTTATTTGTATGTAAAGAATTGCAAAAGCTTTAGCAAATGCATCTTATTGACAACATGTAGTGATGCCAAATCAGTGAGATTTATAAACCAACAAAATTTAGAACTGTGACTAAACTGTGTTTTTCTGCTCTGGCAAAGCATAATTTTCAACCTTACTCTCATCCCATTTTTATTATGGAGTGACATTCTTAGCAGTTTCTCTCTAGATAGTCTTCTCCCTAGTAATGTCAAAGTTAGTTCTCCCCTATAAGCCCAATTTTTGACACATATCCCTTAGTAATAACAACTCCAGAGTTAAATCAAACGTACTGAAATGTCACGTGTGTGATCTTGTGCTAAGGGAGAATTTTTTGGGACAATCTGAGGCAAATCAGGCAAGATATTTGGGGAGACAGTGTCGGGGGGGGGGGTTAAAAATAAGGTGTTTTTTGCATTTTGACATTGCTAACCTTATCTGATCTTGCAAAATCTCAACAACTAGCTTCAGTTAGAAACCATGAATGTGTTTTGTTCTGTTAGCCTCAACAGTGATTAGGGTTAGTTATGGGTAGAACTCCCTTTTTCCGGCCCCAGTCCTGAAAGTTGTTCTTCACAGGCAGACCCTCACCAACTTTAATTGGGCTTTATACAGATACATTGAACAATTTGTGAGACGGGGGCTTCAGTGTATATATTGCTTTTCCCACCCTGTCCCCTGTTGAAGTGTTTGGTTTTGCATCAGGTAGAGGTCATCTGGTGCATGAAAATAAACAAGAGCATGTTTGTGGTCTATCTCTCTCCTACAAAATGAATCAAATGAAATTAACCAGTTCTATCATATCCAAATACTGAATTGTATGTTGCATATACTGTATAAGACATTAAAGAACAAGAGGAGTTGCCTCTTCAACTAAAAGGACACAGTTTGATTCTAGCTCTTCCTTTTATGAAAAGTGCTCTACAATGAAATCCACCAAAAGGGTGAATTTACTATACCAGCACAGCTCCACAGAGTTTAAAACCATGAGAGCTGAACAATGCTGAGTCATGTCATGAGGAGAATGTCTGCTGAGAACTGGTGTTGAGACACAATGAGATAAACTCTACTTTGGTGTAACACCATTGACTTCACTATTTCCGAATCAAGTCTTCTAAATGCTACCCAATGAACAAGCAATGCATGCCTACTTTGAACGGTCAGAGTATTGACATTTCAAAGAATACTGCTGAGTTCCATCACCACACAAACTGTCCTGACTTTCTAGAGAGAGCGAGAAGATGAATGTGGAATGACTTTAACAGGAAATATCTGTGGTTTGACATGACATACATCAAGGATTATCAGGAATAGTTTGGGGGTAATAAAAATCAGCTAGGCCATTTTGTAGGGGACAGAGTATATAATCCACTTTTCTATCAATGTAAACGATTTTGTGACTTCAATAAATGAGTATGACGCTATAGTCTGCCCCACTAAATTCATGTGACTTGTATACCTTTGTATACCCCTTTCCAGAGGGGTCTCTAGATTCCAGTTAGGAATGTGCTCTAAGGCCAAATGTGCTCTAAGGCCTCCTCACAGGGTATGTCTACACTGGAATTAGACTTCTGCAGCTGGCCCATGCCACCTGACCGGGGCTTGTGTGGCTCAGGATACGGGGCTGCTTAACTGCGATGTAGACATTCATGCTCGGCCTACAGCCCGAGCTCTGGAACCCTCCCACCTCACAGGATCCTTGAGCCTAAGCTCCAGCAATGTCTACACTGCAATTAGCCCAAGCCCAAGTCAGCTGGAACGGACCAGCTGCAGATTTTTTAATTACAGTATAGACATACCGAAAGAAGGTTTTATAATGCCTAACCAGGACAGGTGTTACAATGGAACAGACTGTAGAAAATATTGTAATATATAATATCCCAAACATTGTAATAACACTTGTAAACTGTCTCATTGTTTATGGACCATTATGCCATTATTGTAGAATGATGTAATAATTTATAACTGCACAATTAGGGATGAGAGATGTCCCACAGAAGTTTTCAATTTTTAAAGTATCTTTTAAAAAAATTCTAGCATAAGTCTAGATCTAAGAGGTGTGCATCCTGTTTAGTTTGCTTTTTGATTGATATTTTGGGGAAAGGATAAATAGAAAATCAGATTTTCAAACCATTTTTTTCTTGCCAAGTGATGGGCAATATTTACGTGTATTTGTATGTGGATAGTAATATAGTCACAAAAAACTGAATATATGCACAGCTCCAGAATACAAATCTCTTGTGAGCCAATAAAACATGTTTTTTTTCCCCCACAAAAAAGGAGAGAGAGAATATAAGGTCAGCAGCCCTTTCAGTTTATAAGTAAACCACTCAAGGTTCACTAAATTCTCTTCAAAATTTCAAATATAAATAGACTGGTTTGTATTCAGGTATCACAGATATATTTAATTGGTTCTATCATGCTTTGCACTGGCTCTCTATTCAAATTGTAGATTAATGTTGATAGTAATATCTTATTTTTATATAGAGCCTTTCATTCTGAAGGAGACCAAAGTGCTTAACTCCACACATTTAGCACCACTGAAATGCAGCCAGCTCTGGGGTGAAGGGCACCAGAAAGGCAGAATGCTAAGACCATTAAAACATACTATCCAGCTTTTTAAACAGAATTGTTCTCCTCTCCCCCTCAGCACATCATCTTACTATTGCTTTAAGCCATTCTAAAGTTTATTGCAGAAACATAATACATTAACCTTAAATAATTCAACTTTTACAGTCTTTGACCAAGGGTTGTGCTTTCCTCTGTAACTGATGTTGTAGCAATGAAACAGTGAAAACACAAAATGAATTATCCCAATAAAACAGTAATATAATGGTTTCACAGAATGATTTAAGTAAAATCAACAAGGAGACCTGAACATACATTTACTGTCACCACTGATCCCAACACTTACATGAGAGTTGTACTTGGAATGACTTTGGCCCAAAATGTTTTTAGTTTTTACCATGTTGTTTCCTCAGTCTCTAGTTATAACTGCTGGGAAAATTACTACATTTAATTTGGTAAAAGCCATTTAATAATGAGGGCAATTAATCACTGGAACAGCTTACCAAAGGAGGTCGTAAACTTATCATCACTTGAAGTCTTTAAATCAACACTGGATTTTTTTCTGAAAGATACACATAGTTCCATCCACAAGTTATTGGGCTCAAGAGTCTTGACTTATGTTGCAGGGAAGGATAATTTCCTTATTTGATGCAATTATCTACCAATGTGCCCTGGAAGAACCACCTCTAGGAGTAAGAGTTATTCAGCTGCTATGTCCTTGTCCTCTCTGCTGAAACTACCCACAACAGATCGCTAATAACGGTGAGTGGCTTTTTTTGCCACGTGTGGGCTCTGTTCACTGAGCACACTTAAAATGTTCATTCTAGTTTTAGAGATATTATCAATTTTGGAGGTATTCCTTATAGAATAATATTAAAATGATGACTGTTACTAGTCCTAGCACTGGAAATAACTTTTTAATTGCACCCATGCAGTTCCCATAGGCCACCAACAAGCCATCAGACGGTGACCACTTTCAGTCACTACTGACTTGGATTAGATGCTGAACTGACAACATAGAAGTGAAAAGCTCTTATACTATTACCAGTCCTTTCAGCTGCTCATTTTACCCTCATGCTGTCTTCTCAAGAAATGAAAGACATGCAATGTAATACTCTACAGATTGAATTTTTTGTGGGGAGGGGGGTTTAAACAATATTTACGGATCAGAACTCAGAAATGATGGAGGCTTGACCAGGGATAGTTCTTATTTTAAATCAACTGTTTGTTTTGCTGCTGCTGCTGATGACAATGATGGATGGATGGATGGATTGATTGATTGATGATAGGTTTTGGTAGACAAACACTTTTGCTTTAAGTTTGACAGTCAACAGTGCTGCAAGGCAATGTATATTCTATATCCACTAAGGAATGAAACTACCAATGTGTCCCAGGGAAAATAATCATAGAATTATAGAAATGTATGACTGGAAGAGACCTTGAGAAGTCCTCAAGTCCAGCCCCTTGTGCTGAGGCAGGACCAAATAAACCTAGACCATCCTTGATAAGTGTCTGTCCAACCTGTTCTCAAAAACCTCCAGTGACGGGGATTCCGCAGCCTCCCTTGGAAGCCTGTTCCAGAGTTTAACCACCCTTCGAGTCAGAAAGATTTTCCTAATCTCTACCCTCAATCTCCCTTGCTGCAGACTAAGCCTGTTATTTTTTTTTGCGACCTACCTTCTGTGGATGTGGAGAATATTTAATTCCCATCCTCTTTATAACAGCCGTTAACATATTGGAAGGCTGTTGTCAGGTCACCCCCCTGAGCCTTCTTTTCTCAAGATTAAACATCCTCAATTTTTTAACCTTTTCTAGAGGTCAGGTTTTCTAAAACTTTTGTCATTTTTATTGCTCTCCTCTGGGCTCTGCCCACATCTTTCCTGAAATGGTGTGCCCAGAATTGGACATGGTGCTCCAGCTGTGGCCTCACCAGTGCCACGTAGCGTGAGACAGTTACCTCCTGTGTCTTACATACATACAACACTCCTGTTAATACAATCCAGAATGATATTGGCCTTCTTAGCAACTCCATCACATTGTTGACCCATATTCAATTTGTGATCCACTAAACCCCCCAGATCCTTTTCAACAGTACTACCACCTAGCCAGTTAATAACAGTGCATTGGGTCCAAATGCAAAGATCTACAAAGGGTAAGCACTTGAATGAGCTTTTCAATTAAGACAAAATGAAATTTCAGAAATAAATATCCATTTCCCCCCAAACTTATTTTGTGACAGATTCATTCATATTTTGCCCTACCTTTGCACCCTTCACAAGTCAGAGCATTATAGTGGTATCCAGATGCTTTGTCACCACAGACAACACATAGCTCTTCTCCTTTCACTCTTCCCGTGGAGTGGCCCAGTCTAGACTTCTTGGCTACAGGTATATCCGCTAGTTCTGTCTCTCTTGTGAAAAAGTTCTCACAGGGGATTCTCCTGAGTTCATACATTCCAGGGGAATACCATTCTTCAGGCTGCTGGGGGTAAAAGCCAAGGTTGGAATAATAAGGTGGTGATGAAATCTGAGGCTGAACTGGGGGGAACGGCATACTGTTGTACTGTGTATAAGGTGACACATCTGGTTCTTGCACTGGAGAACTCATTGCCTCTGTAAGAACACCTACATAATAATGCAGAAACAATATGCATTAGTACCGTTAAACCACAGTCACTGGAACAGTTTCCATTCCTAAATATACCAATCTCAGATACTGGAAAAAAATTATTTATTAATCCTAGAGATTGTATTGACTAAACATAAAGAACTCTAAAATAGTCTTGATAATATTTATACTTCCCTGAGCATCCAGAGGCCCCAGTCACAGAACCCCCTATGCACTAGGTCTGTACAAATACACAGAAAGACGCTCTCAGTATAAATTAACATTCTCAGCTACTTTATTACAGGCAATGAAAATATTTTGCACTGCTATTTCCTTAGAAAATCTTGAAAGATTATTATTACTACAGAGCTAAAAATGTACATGATGCTCTACAGACAATTAAGGGAAAGCAGTCCACGTTACAAAGGAGCTCTCAATCTGAATTAGACACAAAAACACAGCAAAGAAATGCAAACAGAAGCCAAGGGGGCTATGGGAAGGAGGAAGGCTACAACAGTAAGATGGAGATACACATATCTTGTTCATTTCTGTTTTATTTGGAGTTAGTGTATCATAGCATGAGGGAACACAGCTGGGAGAAAAGACAAAGGTGGGGTTTAGCAAGAGCTGGAAGGTTAACCAAAATAAATGAGCCTTCAGGAGGGGTCTGAAGGGGAAGCGTGAGATTACATGACACAGAGGATCAGGGAGGATATTCCAAGCATAGAGAGTGATATGAGATACAGGAGGGGTTCCCAAACTGTGGGTTGTGGCCCAAAGGTGGAGCCATGGGTAGAGTTTGGTAAGGGCATGGCGGTGGGTGGGGGTTGTATTGTGAAGTGGACAGCAACAGAGTGGCGGCCAGCAATGGCTCCTGCCCAGGGCCAGATGTGCCCAGCACACTGGCAGGTGGTAGAGGGCAAAGCGAAGCCGCTGGGCTATGGGCAGAGGGCAAGGAGAAGGGGCCGGCCCCCTGAGGCGGCAGCTCTCGGGACAGCTGGAGGATTTCTGGAGAGTTCGCAGCTGTTCCCACTCTGAGTCATTGCACCCTGTGATTCATGGCTGGCAGGCCCCCTGAAGTATCAGCCCCACAGCCTCCCCCAAGGAGAAGGGTTCAATGGTGCTGCTCTGTTTCCTCCTGGACAATGCCATGATCAGGACCATTATAGGTAAGGCTAAGGTTTAGTCATGGGCATTTTTAGTAAAAATCATGGACAGGTCATGGGCAATAAACAAAAATTCACATCCCCTTGACCTGTCCATGACTTGTACTATATACCCTTGACTAAATCTTCGGTGTTCTGGGGGGCTCTAGGGGCACAGCTGCTGCTCTGGAAGGGGGACTCTGGGGCACCCGCTGGTGCTGAGGCGGGCTCCAGGGTGCCTGCTGGTGCTGGGGGGGTTCTGGGGCGCCTTCTGATGCTTGGGGTGGGGGCTCCGGGGCACCTGCTGGGGTGTCCACTGGTGCTGGGAGGGGGGCAGCACAGGACTAGCACTGCCGCTGCTGGCAGGGGACAGCCCCGCTGACCCAGGACCACTGCCGCAGCTGCTCTGGCACGGCGGGGGACTGCCCTGCCAGCCCGGGACCACCACGCCGCTGCTGGCGGGGGACAGTCTGGGACTGCCACCGCTGCTGGCGGGGGGGCAGCCCGGGACCACCACTGTTGGGGGGGTGTGCATCTGGCCCCAGGGCTGCCCGAGCTGCTCAGGTGGCCCTGGGGTCAATTGCACCTGCCGGCTGCGGAAGTCACAGAAGTACTGGAAAGTCATGGAATCCCTGACTTGCGTGACCTGCATGACAAACTCGCAGTCTTAATTATAGGTAACGGCCAGGCCCAGCCCAAGTGCCTGCCTCTGTCCAGCACTGGCAGCTCCCAAACCCTTCCCTCGTTCACGGGCAGAGGGTGTGTGTGAGGTATCCCAGGATGCTGGATCGGTGACTGGGGCAGCTTTGCCAAGTGACAAGCTCAAGGTACTCAGTGAGCTGCTGAGGCGGAGGGTGTCAGCGGGGGCTGACTGTGGAACCTGCCTTTCCCCTTCGCCCTCTGATTGTTTCTGGTCCCTGCTGAGGTCAGGGGCTGCATGTGTCCCACAATGCCCCTCTCCCTGACGGACACGTGGCAGCCTGGGAAGGCCAGGCTGTGTGCTCGGCAGCCCCATCCCTGATTTACCATTTGATCAGCCTGAGGGAACAATGACTCACCTGCCTGGTGGGCAAGGCGGGAGTGGACAGTATCATACTGTATAGGCTGATAGCGGGGGGCATAATTTAAAGGTTCATCAACCCTGAAAACAGCTCGAGTCATGGCCCTACCCTGGCAATCCCCACCACCATCTTTACCCTCAGTGTCCTCTCTTGGAAAGCAGTGGGAAGTGTTACTAGTGGGCCACAGTGCCTATTTCAGTTGCACAGGTGGGCCGCAGGGGAAAAAGCCCCTATGATAAAGTGCAGATTAAGGGCTAGATTTGTACCCCTTTGGTGAAACGGCTATTGAAGACAAGGGAGTTTTTTCCCAAATAAGGACTGCAGCATTAACCTCTTAAGACAATAACAAATCATGGCACCAGCTAACCAAATGTGATAAGGAATTGAAGCAGTTACTGTAAAAGCAGCATACAACAATGAAGTCCTAGAGATAAATAGCACCAACAGAAGGCTCCCTTAGCCTTGTACTTTATGGACTTTTTAAAATTCTATTAGTCACTTTCAAAATGCAAACAAATTAAAATTAAATCTCACAGTTATAAATTATAACCAGTTCAACAACACTCAATACTCCCTCTGTGATGTAGTTTAAATCTAAGAAACATATCAGTAAGTTGGACAGAGAAGAGGAAAGTGATTTACAAATTACAATAAACTTTCTGTTCAAGAAAGTCCATATCCTGGTGCTATTGAAGGGCATGGCAAAATTCACATTGACCCCTGGGGAATTGGCTCTGTGAGAAGTAACTATATTTCCAGGAAGTTACTCAGTTCAGCTTTAGATAACTCCTTTTCTCTCTGTATTTAATGTTGAGTGGGCTTGGAGGAAAGCTTGAGATCTCAGTAAACACTGTTAAGTCTACTGTAACACAATGACAGGTGATAGCTCAGGTTTTGACATTTCTGCAGTAAGGCAACAAACATTCATCCACGAGGATTTGTAAGATTTTATCACAAGAGGCATTTTGTGCAATAAATTGTGTGTTTCAAGTTTCCAAACCTGTCAGATGCTGAATGCCCTCAACTCCCACTGAAGTCTATGGTGAGACAGATGAGAAACCCTGTAGATAAACTGTCATTGATGAACATTGCTAAGTGTACTTTTTTAACTTGTACTGTATTTACAAATCAGAAGAAATTTAGTATTTTTTTCTGTTTTCCTTTTCCTTTTTGAGGGATAATCACCAGAAAAGAAGGTGTGGCTGGGAACTCTGAGGAGCACTTCTACCAGTACAAAAACAGTCCCTCTCTCCCCCACCCCACCCCAGGTTTCCATCAGTTCAAAGGAGTCAAAAGGAAAGGAGAAGTACCAACAATAAAAGATAGGAACACCTGCAATGACAGCAAGACATTATTAGCTATGAAAGGGGTCCTTCTATTCTGTCACCCTTCAAGCAATACCAGAACTGTAACTTCCTGTTTTAACTAAACTCTCATTCCAGATGTCCCATGGCATCAGCTGTGCTACATCTTGCTCCCTTACCAGCGTACAGCACTGCAAAAGTTGACGCAAATCACTTTTCAGTATCTACTTGGGCTGTAGCCCACGAAAGCTTATGGTCAAATAAATTTGTTAGTCTCTAAGGTGCCACAAGTACTTCTGTTCTTTTTACTTGCTTAGATGGTACACCATCAACATAGCATCCACTCATGTACTGACGTGTACAGTTAGCAGAAGCAGAGATGCTGCCATAGGACAAGCAGACATAGGTATGTCTGGAAAGCTGTGGGACAAAGCCAAAGGAGGACAATGGTGCTACATACCACTCATAATTATTTAAATTACAGTAGCACTTAGAGATCCCAGATACTATCAGGATATTAATACATAGTAAAAGACGATCCCTGCTCTAAAGAGCTTCCACTCTAAATAGACCAGACAAAGAGATAAGTACATTATCCCCTTCTTACCAGTGGGGAACCAAGGCAAAAATATTTTGTGACTTGCTGGAAGTCACACAAGAAGTATGTGGAAGAGCTTAAAATTGAACCAAGGTCTCCTAATTCTCAATCTCATGCTTTAACCATAAGACTATCGTTGATATCTGTCAGCAGCAGCACAGAAAAACACGGGCATGATGTTGTGTTAACAATGAGTTGCTGTGGGCTCTATTGCTTTGCAGGAGACTCCAATGTAAAACAAAGTTCTGGGTACTCGTGGGCACAGTATTAATAAATATTTGGCCTGTTTCTGTTAATTATATTTTCAATTTATTGTGACTGTTATTTAGTAAGATTGTTCAAAATTATTTATGTAGAATAACAAGAGTTACTTTAGATTCCAACTATACAACCATTGCACAAATATTTAGTATCTGTTTTGTGGAAACAACTTTTAGTTATGGGTACATAACATGTCATTTGCTAATTTTTAATTATTTGGTTGATTGATTTACACAAATGGGAGTGGGAAGATCCCAGGACTAAAATAAAAAATACATTATTCATTTTTACTTTTATGTCATTTCCAAGAAATGCTACAGAAGCTTTAAACCATTTTCCTGATCTGCTCAGGGCTTTGAAATAATAGTAAGAGACTGCAGCACTCCTCCCAAAAAGAAAAACAAATCAATCCAGGGTTTTACGGTGGGTTCAGTACAATGCTGGGACAGAACTGTGGGAGTTTAGTTAGACCTGTGTAGACATGTACAAAACCCCTCATAGTTCCTAGAGCTGTATATTTGTTTCCAGAAGAAACCAAATACACACAAATCTCTCTATATTTGGCTAAACCTGAATAACCCATACATCTTTATTTCTCTGACCTAGCCTTCCCACAATAACATCACATTAAAAAAAATAATTAATTACGGCCAGTCCCTGCTCACTGAGGGGTAAAGGGTGGGAGGGAGAGAGAGACAGATCTTTATATCCACACTTTAAAGTGCTGGTAGGCACTCAGGATATGTCTACACTGCAATTAGACTCCCGCAGCTGGCCCATGCTGGCTGACTCAGGCTCGCAGGGCTCGAGCTAAGGGGCCGTTTAATTGTGAGATAGACAATCTGGCTCAGGCTGCAGCCCAAGCTCTGGGACCCTCCCACCTTGCAGAGTCTTAGAGCCCAGGATCCATCCTGAGCCCAAATGTCTATACCGCAGCTAAACAGCCCCTTAGTCCAAGTCAGATGGCACAGGCTAGCAGCTTGTTTTTAACTGCAGTGTAGAGATACACTCAGATACTATAGTGACGGGGACCTGCCTTTGATTTTCAAGGAAACTTATCCTAGGTCTTGTCTACACAAGAAAGTTGCCCCAGTTCAATTTAAGGTGTAGTTTAAAACTGATTTCCCCAACCTGAATTTTTGGGAGTACTTGTGGCACCTTAGAGACTAACAAATTTATTTGAGGATAAGCTTTCATGAGCTACAGCTCACTTCATCGGATGCATGTAGTGGAAAATACAGTGGGGAGATTTTATATACACAGACAGCATGAAACAATGGGTGTTACCATACACACTGTAATGTATACCTTCAAATCAGCGGCACTGCTATGGGTACCCGCATGGCCCCACAGCATGCCAACATTTTTATGGCTGACTTAGAACAACGCTTCCTCAGCTCTCGTCCCCTAATGCCCCTACTCTACTTGCGCTACATTGATGACATCTTCATCATCTGGACCCATGGAAAAGAAGCCCTTGAGGAATTCCACCATGATTTCAACAATTTCCATCCCACCATCAACCTCAGCCTGGACCAGTCCACACAAGAGATCCACTTCCTGGACACTACATTGCTAATAAGCGATGGTCACATAAACACCCCCTATATCGGAAACCTACTGACCGCTATGCCTACCTACATGCCTCCAGCTTTCACCCAGACCACACCACATGATCCATTGTCTACAGCCAAGCTTTACGATACAACCGCATTTGCTCCAATCCCTCAGACAGAGATAAACACCTACAAGATCTCTATCAAGCATTCTTACAACTACAATACCCACCTGCTGAAGTGAAGAAACAGACTGACAGAGCCAGAAGAGTACCCAGAAGTTACCTACTACAGGACAGGCCCAACAAAGAAAATAACAGAATGCCACTAGCCATCACCTTCAGCCCCCAACTAAAACCTCTCCAACGCATCATCAAAGATCTACAACCTATCCTGAAGGATGACCCATCACTCTCACAGATCTTGGGAGACAGGCCAGTCCTTGCTTACAGACAGCCCCCCAACCTGAAGCAAATACTCACCAGCAACCACACACCACACAACAGAACCACTAACCCAGGAACCTATCCTTGCAACAAAGCCCGTTGCCAACTGTGTCCACATATCTATTCAGGGGACACCATCATAGGGCCTAATCATATCAGCCACACTATCAGAGGCTCGTTCACCTGCACATCTACCAATGTGATATATGCCATCATGTGCCAGCAACGCCCCTCTGCCATGTACATTGGCCAAACTGGACAGTCTCTATGTAAAAGAATAAATGGACACAAATCAGACATCAAGAATTATAACATTAAAAAACCAGTCGGAGAACACTTCAATCTCTTTGGTCACTTGACTACAGACCTAAAAGTGACAATTCTTCATCAAAAAACTTCAAAAACAGACTCCAACAAGAGACTGCTGAATTGGAATTAATTTGCAAACTGGATACAATTAACTTAGGCTTGAATAAAGACTGGGAGTGGATGTGTCATTACACAAAGTAAAACTATTTCCCAATGTTTATTTCCCCCCCTTACTGTTCCTCACACGTTCTTGTCAACTGCTGGAAATGGCCCACCTTGATTGTCACTACTAAAGGTTCCCTTCCCGCCTTCCTGCTGGTAATAGCTCACCTTACCTGATCACTCTTGTTACAGTGTGTATGGTAACACCCATTGTTTCAGGGACCACTCTTGTTACAGTGTGTATGGTAACACCCATTGTTTCATGTTCTCTGTGTATATAAAATCTCCCCACTGTATTTTCCACTACATGCATCCGATGAAGTGAGGTGTAGGTCACAAAAGCTTATGTTCAAATAAATTGGTTAGTCTCTAAGGTGCCACAAGTCCTCCTTTTCTTTTTGTAAAGCAAGAGTGACTCTGCTGACAGCAATGGAGTTACAGCAGTGTAAATCAGTGTAAGTGGGATCAGAAGCAGACCCATTGTCTCTAGTAATGTATTATGTTCATATGTTCTTACTGTTCCATTACGCTTTTCACATCAGAAACACACATGTAATCATTTTTGAAATATGATAATTGAAATAAATACTAATAGGTCTGAAAAAATTGGGGGTTATGTTTTGCAAAAGAAATTGTAATTAGAACATTTCACAAAATGTCTCAAATTTTACTAATGTTGTCAGAGTGAAATTTTATTTCTTGAATCTGGCCATCAGTTTGTGAATACTTTCCCATTATGTAATTGGTGGGTGAGATTTGTTGAAGATTTTTTTTTCCAATTTTACATGTGAATATTTTGGGTGGGATTTTAAAAAGCTCTCAGCATTTGCTTAACTGGACTCCCACTGAAGTAAAAGGAAGTTTTACCATCAGAGTTTAGCCATCACTGACTGCTTTTGAAAATCTCACCCTTTATTTTCAGTATTATGTTGAAGTTATATACAGGCTGTAGAATTTGTATGCAAAATATTACAGAAGTTACAGTGGTAGTGCATTGGCACAACAAATATTGTCAATATAAAACTATAAGAAAAAGAACAGCAAACAAATTAAACCTTAAGGCCTCGAGCCTGCTAATAAAACTAATGTAACATAAGAGTCACAGAGAGCAAATGATCTTAAGCCAAAAAGAACAAAATGTATTTCCTGTGATTCACAGGATAAACCAAAATGGGAAACATAAGCTAATCAATTGGCTTAAGTACCGAAAAAACTATTATCAGGTGTCTAAGGGCATGGGTAGACAGCCTCTGGCATCAAGCTGATTCACAGCATTTAACAGATATATTGTACAATGTAATAGATCAAACATGAGCTTGAACAATATCCTACCGTTAGCAGTCTTCATTCCGACCATTTCCATGACA